>NW_017676387.1:36075-45823 GCF_001879085.1 Nicotiana attenuata
GTTTAGTAATAATTAAGGAACTATGTACCAATTAAAATCAATCAGCCATAGATTTCCTTTAATTAAGGAGTCCAAATTCAAACGGTAATGGGCAGAAGTTATTTAAGGAAGGAAATCAAGTAAATACCTCGTGCACGGTAGACAAAAAAGGGTAAATACATGGTGGTACTTGATTTGTAAAACAAGGAAAGGGAATCAATAAAATAACCAGTAAAGAATCCCATTGAAAGCCTTGCTCGAGTCAGAAAAGAGGTAAAAGGAAAGTTTTAATTTAGGGAAAAATCAGTAACAGTCAAATAAGCAACATTAAAGGAATTCAAAATCAATTAAAAGTTGGCAAGACCTTTGAAAGAGAAGCTCTCGTATAAAACACATAGACATGTCAAGCAAGAGGGTTTCAAAATCACAAACGCAGAAAAAGGTTCAAATTCAATTCATAAACTCGAAGTGAGTCTGAGAGTTCAAGGTTTCAAAGTAGAACCCTTGTCCAAACATAAAACCAAATTTAGCCAAAGAAAAACCCCCTAATCCTAGGGTTTTTAAACTCGAATTTGATACAGAGATGAAGAGGCAAACTATCGAGATGAGCTCAGAGACCTTTTCAGAGTCTCATGAGAAGCATACAAGCACAATAGCAAGTAGAACATAGGAACCAGTACAGGAAACAAGTTTCAAGAAAGCTTAAAAATTAAATGAGTTCAAGTACTGTAAACTTAAAGAAACAGTCGATGAAACACATCTAGAAAGAATCCAGGCGAAGTCCGGTAAAGGCAAACAAAGGATCAAAACTCAGTAGGAAAATACAGTTGAGGAACACATAAGATAGACATGAGAGAGCATGGTGAAAAACCAGTATGAGATAGAACGGAGCATAATAAAATAAATTTCATAACAAGGCAAATATAAGAACACACGAAAGGCATGTGAGTCAGAAAAGAGCCAGTAAGAACATAGCAGGGATCGATTCACACCAAGAAAAGAGAAGAAGAAAAGTCAGAAACATTTTAAGGACTTTCTAGAAACCCTAATCGAAAAGAAGTGCTTTTTGAAAGAAAATCGGAAAAAAAAGGTTTAAGAAACTTAAGCAACAGTGCAAACATGTAATAGATCTAAAATAATCGGAGAGAACCTCGATATTTAGGGTTCCAGATGAACCCTAGAGATGAGAAAGGTTTCAAAAATAGCCGATCTAAGTCGGATAATGTCATAAATAGGATCAAAAGACCAAGAGCCACTGGAGCAAGGTCGGAGATGGCCGGAATCTTCGAATCAGTGAAGGCCTGGGTGAAGGCCCTCGAGGTCTGGCCTTGATCCTTCAAACAACATGCATGCAGGAGCCATAGGAGGTGGGTATAGGCTGTCCATGGCCTGAGAAGCCATGGACGCCGGTGAAAACATGGTGGAACAAGGTAGAGGAGGCTAGGGTTCCGGGGAGCCTTGAGAGAATTTGGGAGTTCAAGGGCGGCTGAAGGAGGAAAAATGAATTAGGGTTAGGGGTCGTCTGAGAATTAAAAGGAAATAATCAATCTGAGTCGTTGATCTTCTAGATCGACGGCTGAGATTAAAGGGGGGATCCGGTCGGTTTTTTATGGATTGGGCCGGTTTAAAATTTGGGCTGGTTGCGATTGGGCTCAATTGTGGTTAAAATTGAAATTGCAAAAGGGGGTTATAATTGAAATGGACGAGGATAAATGTTAAACAGCCATTTCTTCCCTTTTTATTTTAAAAATAGTTAAAAAATAATTTCCAAAATCAGTTAAAAGCACTAAATTGATTAATAATCATATAAATATTAATTAAAAGTACTGGGAGCAATTTTGTAATTGTAAAATACTGTTAATCGAAAAATAGGCTATAATATTATAGCAATTTAGCCTTTAAAATATCAAATAAATTTTATAAAAATGTGCAAAAAGATCACATTAATTATATCTTGGTGTAAATATGAAATAAAAATAAATTATCCATCAAAAAATAATTGTCCGAAAATAATTATTGAATTTTGTACTATTAAAATAGATAACAAATTGATTTTAAAAACCTTTAAAATAAGGGAATGATACCAAAACTCTTGGGCATGCTTATATATGCATGTACATACTATTTTGAGAACATCTTCAGTATATAAAATACATAGGGAAAAATTGGGTATCAACAGATGGAACTGCCTTTGTCCTACCCGGAAAAGCATAGCAATTGGTATGGCCTCCCCCTCTAGGGCGACCCCTAACCGCCTGACCTCCACCCGTAGCTGGCTGTGTAGGTGGAGCGACAATTGGAGCAGCGACCACGGCCTGAGAAGTATTTAGACCCTATGGAATACGTGGAGCCTTAGTAGTTAGTGCAGGTGCACCCCTCCTAAGTCTGGGGCAGTCCCTCACCATATGACGGGTATCACCACACTTAAAGCAAGCTCTCGGTAGGTATGGATATTGAAACTGGCCCGGGCCTGGTCTACTAGACTGACCATTGAAAGCACCCCGTGCAGGAGGTGCACTAGACCTGAGACCTGGAAGTAGATGGAGCACCACTAGAAGCTGGAAGTGCTGAATGAACTGGACGGCTCACATAGCCCCTGCAATGACAGGCTGTAGCTGCATCGTGCCACAACTAAATACTCCAATACCTTGAGGCATTTTGGCCTACCTGTCCCCTCTCTCTCTCTCACGACCCCGCATACCCTCCAACCTCCATGTGATCTCTACCACCTGCTGATACGGGTATCTGTCTCCAAATCCCGAGCCATGCTGAATCTAATACCATAGTTGAGCCCCTCGATAGATCGACAGACTCGCTCTCTGACTGTAGAAACTAAGGCAGACGCATGTCTGGACAATCACTGGATCGGACAGCATACTCTGACACAGTCCTAGTACCCTAGCGCAGCTATTCAAACTCCACGCGCCATGCATACCTAAGGGTCTGAGGAACAAACTCTCTCAAAAACATCTCTAAAAACTGAGTCCATGTGAGTGAAGTTGCATTGGCTAGGCTACCCTCCTCATAAACTCGCCACCATTGATACGTTGCTCCTGACAGCTGGAATGTAGTAAAAACAACCACACTTATCTCCAAAATACCCATGGTGCGGAGAATACAATGGCACTTCTCTAGAAAACCCTTGCATGCTATGTTGCTAGGCCGCTGAAAGTAGGAGGATGATACTTTTTGAACCTGTCAAGTCTAAGTTGCTCCTCCTTAGATGCCACTGCCCTAACCTCGGGCTCTCATCTAGAACAATAGGTTGCTCTAGCATAAACTCTAGGACCTGATCAACATGGACATGTTGCTCTAGAGTACGGGTCGTGAGAGTCTAGGCTCCTTCCCCAGCCTGAGATATGGTTGATGCAAGTGGAATCAACACCGCCTGAGCTAGTGTACCAAACATGCTCAAGAACTATACGATGGTCTCCTGAAGTGTAGGGGTGTCAACATGCACCTTAACTGCCCCCCCCCCCAACTGAACTACTGGCGGCTCCTCTGTCGCAGCTCGGGCAAGTGCTCTAGCTGCACCATATGCCCCTTCTCAACCTCTGCTCCGGCCCCGGCCTCTCGCGGCTCTAACAGGGGGTGTGGGTGCTTGATCATCGGATCCAACGGTGCGTGTTCTCACAATATGTGAGAGAATAGAAAGACAAAGATTCAGATTTTTGAAGCCAACAAATTCGTGCGATAAGGTATCAAAGAAGTGAAGTTTCCTGACAGTTCCAAAGCCTCTCGAAGATAAGTATAGACGTCTTTGTACCAATCCACAAGACTCTACTAAACCAGCTTATGACTCGTAATAGCTATGAACCTAGATCTCTGATACCAGCTTGTCAAGACCCTAATCACCCACCGTAGGATATCATGATGGCACCTAGTCTCTAAGACTATGTAAGCCTAACATGCATGCAGAAATAGCGGAAACAATAATAAAACTTCAAATCAACTAGCTACCATAGAAGAAATCAACAATTTTACTGACAACAACTCCCAAAATCTGGTGAGACTGAGTCATAAGCTCTACATGAATATACTGAAACATCCTTAATGCATCACTTTCTAAATAGAGAGTATGCAATAGAAAAACAAGGACAGAAGGTGACTTCGAGGCCTGCGATCACCGCGCAGGTATACCTTGAAGTCTCCGAGATGAATAGCCAAATCAATGATGCCTAGCCTGATACGAGGTACTTGGATATATCACAACGGTACCAAGTAAGTATCAAGACTAACCTCGGTAGAGTAGTAACGAGGCTAGGTCAAGACACCTACTAGGATAAGAAAAAGAATCTTAACAAGTAATACATTCCAAGAATGGAAACGAGAAAAATGAGGAAATATAGAAATACAACAAGATAGACTATAACTGAATTTAAAGTAATAAATGCAGCAATGAAGAAAACTCAAGAAAACCACGCTGACAAATACAAGTGAGGTAAATGAGAGATAACAACAAGGATCACAACCAAGGTACTGCCTCGTATCTCATTTAACAATCACAATCACAATCTATCCTTATATCGCCGCGTTAGCCTTACAATTAGATAGTTTTGAAAACAGTTTAGCCCGAAATACCTACACCCACTTTAGCCCACCTTATTTCGCCGCGTGGCTTCAAGTAATTCCCTTACTGGCAACACGCACATGAATCTCACCTTATGTCATTACATGCACATTAACCCCTATCCTTTTATTGCCGCATGTGAATCAATATCACAACAAAATCACAACTCGCACACAAGTGCTCATATGCCACAACCTGCCAAAAGGATCAACAATACCAATGTTTCCACAATAAATAGCCCATGGCTCAACCACAAAGTATAGAAAAGTCTCAACAATAGCAAACTGAAATTGAATAGCTCAACAAGAATGGTATTTCAACAATTAACAACTTTGTCTCAATATGATCTTGGCTTTTACAACTTCAACACCAATAACTCAACATGAAGCTATTCCATGGAAACAACAACTTCAAGTAAACAATTCAACAATTAAGGAAGTAATGGACAATAAGGAAGACAACAACTTCAACTTAAAGCATATAAGAGCAATTAACAAGTAAAAGGTGAAACAAGTGTTATTAATGTCAAATAAGGCATGTGAGGGTAGATTAATACGTGTAAAGGTAGACTAACAATGAAATACAACATACTATGACAATTCATCTAAAGGTTGTTGATACCCGATTTTTCCCTCATATTTTAAATTGTATATATAAACTTTCAAAGTGGTATATTTGCATCATCATTTAGTTTATAAACCTATACAAGCATTTTACATAATTTTCCATAATTTTTAGAAGCCCTATTCCTTTTTGCATTTTTATTCTATAAATATTCAATAATTATCCTTCAAATTATTTTTATGATGTTTTAATCGTCGAAACTTATTATTTACACCAACATGCATGTTTTTAAATATTTTACTTCATTTCTTCATAATTACATTTTGCATTTTTAGGCTAATTGCATATTTTTGCAATAATAGTCTATATTCATGTATAATTATATTACTAATGCCCAAATAACTTTTTATATTTTATAATGTCAAGTTATTATTTTCAATCATTTTAGTGCATAAAATATATTTTTGTTATTTATTAATCACTTTTATAAATTATTTATTGATAAAATATTGGGTATTTAAAAATTAGCCCCAATTCTAAATATTTTCGGACCAATACACTAGCCCAATAACTCCGACCCAAACAATAACTCCTTTAACCCAAAACCTGGTCGTAACCCAATCAAATTAACCCGACCCAACCCCTTTTTAATCGTGGTCGTTGATCTCTGAGATCAATGGCCCATATCTAATCCCTCCCTTTTAATTACCTAACATAAAAACACTAGCCCATAATCCCATAACCCGCCGCCCTCACATCATCTAAACATTCCCTCCCTCTCTGAAGAACCCTAAAGTAGCCCCCCACCCCCCACCCCCTCCCCCCAAATTCTTCTCCTAATCCTACCAAATATGGGATTTGATCTTTATTTCTTACCATACTCGACCCCTTTCTGGTACTGGCTATTCTCCTATAGTGCTTGCCCAAACATGGCAAGCGGATCTCTTCAAAGTCGAACCAAATCAGTTCAAATCTCTGATTTTTTTAATGTTATTCCGTCTATATTCTTCCTATGCTACTGTGAGTCCGATTTTGTTTATATTCTGTTGATATTTACTTTCCCTTAAAATGAGGGTTTACAGATCTATTCAAAATCGAACCAAAATTGGTTCAAATCTCTGACTTTTGAGTGTTATTTTGTCTATATTCGTCCTATTCTACTATCAGTCCGATTTTCGTTTATATTCTGTTGATATTTACTTTCTAAAAAACTAGGGTTTATAGATCTGTTAAATTGATTTTTTTTAGACCTATTTGTGTATTATTTTCCTTTTTTGTTGCTTAAATCACTCGGTTACCGTTTGATTCTTATTATTTTATAACCCCCTCCCCCCCCATTCCCTTCGGGACAAGACTTCAATCGCTAATTTTCACGAAAAATATTAGGGCTTTTACTCTATGTTCACTTGTTATTTTGTTTTGTTTGGTTCTTGGCTGGCTGAAGGCCAAGGCCACCAGATTTCCTACTTGCCGACCTTTCTTGGGTGTGAGCACTACCCTAGGTTCTTGAAGCCCTTGGGAACTTGACACATCTGAGATTCTAGGACCTGATTGTTGTTCTTTTTCTTGTTTTTTTGAGCAATAACTGGTTAGTTTTCAACCTTCGCAATGTTTATTCCATTATGTGCCAATTAGCACATCTGTGTTCTCTGAAATTGCATATGATTCCTTGACTTTCTTCATGTGTAATTCTGCCAATAGCATGAACTTCTCCAGCGTTGTGTCACGCATAAACTTTGGTCCTGAAAATGTGTTTGTATCTAACTTAGGCAATTTGGACAATTCGAAGCATGTTTAGCCTAATGTTATTGATAATTTGAGTGATTTGCCTTGATTATATGGCCTAATCCATGCTCCCTGCCTGATTCTGAATTTCTAGTGACTAATGAATGTTGTTAGTATGCCTGTTAGAACCTTTACCCTAAGTGTGTAGTCTGCTCCTATGACTATGGTTTGTCACTCATTGTGTTCTTGCCTACCCAGTTCTGTACCCATAGCAATTAAGTAGAACCTCTCAGACTAGTTTTGCCTAAATTATGATTCTACTCGCTTCATTAGTATAAGTTATACTGTTTGATCCCTTTGTTTAGCATAACTTGATCCTTTAGGTTTTAAATTGGTTGCATCAGTGACAACTATTTGTCTTACTAGCCTAATGCTCCTTGCCTATTAACTTGGTAATCCTATATGCTTCAGGCTCCTTGTTTCTTATCAATATGTCCTCTGCCCCAATGTTTTAAGGGAGAATTGGCAGTATCAATTTGTTTCATGAATTCATGCACCCTTCGTGTTGACATGTTCATTATGTGATCATTTTGTAGTGTTTGCAAATACTTTTCCAAACGTTATTACCTTACTACTATTTTTATTGGTTGTTTCCTTTTCTGAGTCTCTAATTCTTGGCTAGCTGAAAGCCAAGGCCCCCCTAAAACTTCTCTAGTAACCTCCCTAGTGTGAGCACTGCTCGGGGTCCACTTTGAGACCCTTGTGAACTCTGACACGCTAGGGCCTAAGGTTCTTTGGCCACCTTGTCCTAGTTACTCAATTATGTCCATGTCTATGCCTACTGAATAAGCCAATTGGCTTGTATGAATGGCTATTTTCTGGATCCTTTGATCAACTATGGCTACTGGGTTTGGTTTGAGTGCTCTTGAGGTTTCTGGGCTATGGTGAAACCTGTATGGACACGAAATTGAAGGCATGGCTGAGCTGGGTATACTTTGGGCCTGTCTTAGGCCCACTATAGTTATTTCTATCACTTTGTAATTTATTACATTATTGGGCCTGTAATAATTCTGTAATAATAATTGGGGTATTAGTAAAAATTGGGGAAGTGGGTCTATTCTAATATTTACATAAAAATGGTAGAAATCCTACCTATAGGATTTGAGTATTTAATGTGTTCAACATGCTCTGCTTCAATGTGTTTTGATAGATAACATGCCTATAGTACGTAAATAATCTCATCTGCTCGCATGTCTATTTTAACACGTTTTGACTGCCTATTATACTGCAATACAGTAAACATTTATTCAAAGTGCTTCATGTTAGATATCATGTATATAGGATTACATTGAGTCATAAATACCTATTCTTTACGATATTCACGTAGATATCATGCCTATAGAAATGTAATCAAATTAGCTGCTATTACTGTTATTGTTCACCTAGAAAGCATGCTTATAGGAATGAAAGGATAGAAACCAATTTCAATTGCCAATTTTTAGATATCTTGCCTATAGTACTCTATTGCTCGCCTAGAAAATATGTTGATAAAACGCTGGTAACTGAACTATCAAACTGTCTCACTGCCTTATTTTGCAAACAAATTAGAAAGCATGCCTATAGGATTTGTAATACTTGTAATATGCAAATTTGTCGTGTTAAGACAACAACACTGCATGTACGTTTAAAATTCAGAATCACATAGAGGCCATGAATATAGGATTTAAAGACTCTATTTTGCAATCGTCTACTGTCTCATTACAAACCTGTTAGCGTGTATTTTTTGTTTACATGTGGAGCCGAATTTGAGCCATTTGTTGCTCCTTATGTGTAGTCCAACATGTTTTGGATATCGCTTAGATTTGTCATTTTTTAGCAACCTAGGTAATGTCTTGAACCACCCAAAATAGAGGTCCAAAGCCTCCTAGGCCATAGGCATGGGACGAGTAGTACACGCATAAGGCACGGTTTAGAATCAACTAGTGCGCTTAGGTAAAAACTTAGAGATAGTAATCAGGAAGCAGGAGATGATAGTTTGTGCCCACTGTATATACAGTAACAGCCATCTCGAGGAGTTATGAAGTATATATATGTTGCACGTGGTGATCCTTAGNCCCTCCGTGTTGACATGTTCATTATGTGATCTATTTTGTAGTTGTTTAGAAAATTCTTTTACCAAACCTTATTACCTTACTACTTATTTTTAGTTGGTTCGTTTTCCTTTTATGACGTCTACTAATTCTTCGGCCGGCTAGAACGACAACCGCCCCCCGCCCCCCCCCCCCCAAAAAAAAAATTCTCTAGTAACCTCCCTAGTGTGAGCACTGCTCGGGGTCCACTTTGAGACCCTTGTGAACTCTAACACGCTAGGTCCTAAGGTTCTTTGGCCACCTTGTCCTAGTTACTCAATTATGTCCATGTCTATGCCTACTCAATAAGCCAATTGGCTTGTGTGAATGGCTATTTTCTGGATCCTTTGATCAACTATGGCTACTGGGTTTGGTTTGAGTGCTCTTGAGGTTTCTGGGCTGTGGTGAAACCTGTATGGACACGAAACTGAAGGCATGGCTGAGCTGGGTATACTTTGGGCCTGTCTTTGGCCCACTATAGTTATTTCTATCACTTTGTAACTTATTACATTACTGGGCCTGTAATAATTCCGTAATAACAATTGGGGTATTAGTAAAAATTGGGAAAATGGGTCTATTCTAATGTTTACGTAAAAATGGTAGAAATCAGTGTTTAATGTGTTCAACATGCTCTACTTCAATGTGTTTTGATAGATAACATGCCTATAGTACGTAAATAATCTCATCTGCTCGCATGTCTATTTTTACACGTTTTGACTGCCTATTATACTGCAATACAGTAATCATTTATTCAAAGTGCTTCATGTTAGATATCATGCAT
>NW_017676388.1:0-27649 GCF_001879085.1 Nicotiana attenuata
CTCCAACTTCAGTTAAGGCAATCAGGAGCTTCCTCGGGCATGCCGGTTTTTACCGGAGATTCATAAGAGACTTTTCAAAATTGCCAACCCTCTCTGTAAGTTGTTTGAAAAAGATCACCCCTTCTTGTTTACTGATGATTGTAGGGTAGCATTCGAGGAGCTGAAAAAGAGGCTGGTCACATCACCCATCATCGTTGCCCCCGACTGGGAGCAGCCATTTGAACTCATGTGTGATGCCAGTGACTACGCAGTGGGGTCAGTGCTGGGACAGCGGAAAGACAAACTAATGCATCCAATCTACTATGCCAGTAGAATGCTGAGTGGAGCCCAGCTGAACTACACTGTGACTGAGAAGGAGATGTTGGCTGTGGTGTTTGCTTTCGATAAATTTAGATCATATCTGATCGGCTCAAAGGTAATTGTATACACTGATCATGCAGCTCTCAGGTACTTGATTAAGAAGAAGGAGTCAAAACCGCACCTGCTTTGTTGGGTGCTGTTACTGCAAGAGTTCGACCTCGAAATTCATGACCGTAAGGGCACAGAGAATCAAGTCGCTGATCATCTATCACGACTTGAGGGAGCTGAAAGTTCAAATGAGGTTGAGGACATTCTGAAAACCTTTCCAGACGAGCAACTGCTCGCTACAAGTCTTGAGGAAGTGCCATGGTATGCAGACTTTGCAAACTACCCGGCGTGTGGTATAGTTCCCTATGATCTTTCCCTGTACAAAAGAAAAAGTTTTATCGTGACTGCCGCATGTATTATTGGGATGAACCTTATCTGTTTCGAATATGTGTTGACAATATGATCCGGAGGTGTGTCCCCGAGATAGAACAATCTTCTGTTTTGCAGGCATGTCATGCATCGACGTATGGAGGGCATTTTGGAGGAGTCAGGACAGCTGCGAAAGTGCTAGAGGCCGGTTTCTTTTGGCCAACAGTGTTCAAAGATGCACACCAATGGGTGAAGGGCTGCAATGAATGTCAGCGAACCGGGAACATTTCCCGTCACCATGAGATGTCCATGAACCCGATTCAAGAGGTGGAAGTGTTTGATGTCTGGGGGATTGACTTCATGGGACCCTTCGTCAGCTCCTTTGGCAATAAGTACATACTTGTTGCTGTAGATTATGTGTCAAAATGGGTAGAAGATGCAGCATTCCCCACTAATGATACAAGAGTAGTGGTGGGGTTTTTGAAGAAGAACATATTCACACATTTTGGGACACCGAGAGCTATTATCAGTGACGGAGGCACCCACTTCTGCAATCGAGCCTTTGAGAAGTTGCTAGCGAAGTATGATGTGCGTCACAAGGTGGCAACACCGTATCATCCGCAGACAAGTGGACATGTGGAAGTGTCTAATAGAGAGATAAAGAGTGTATTGACAAAGACAGTAAACGCCACAAGAACTGATTGGGCGAAAAAGCTAGATGATGCACTCTGGGCCTATAGAATTGCTTTTAAAACACCAATGGGTATGTCACCATATAAGTTGGTGTTCGGGAAGGTCTGCCACTTGCCAGTGGAACTTGAACATAAAGCTTGGTGGGCACTGAAACAGCTGAACCTAGACATTGAGGCTGCGGGCACAACGAGAATCACTGAATTGCATGAGCTTGACGAGTTCCGATATCTGGCTTTTGAGAGCACAAGGTTGTACAAGGAAAGAATGAAGAGATTGCACGACCAGAACATTGTTGAGAGACATTTCAGCCCCGGGTTCATGGTATTGCTCTATAACTCCAGATTAAGGCTATTCCCGGGTAAGCTCAAGTCACGATGGTCTGGCCCATTTCGAGTGGTTGAAGTATTCGCTTCAGGGGCTGTGAAGATTGCCTCAGAGAAAGACTCTCACACATTTAGAGTCAATGGGCAGAGCTTGAAATTATATGTAGGCATGACTGAATCAAAGGAAGTGTCAGAGATCCATCTGACTGAACCTCAAAGGTCGAGCGAGCCTTAAATGCGCTTGTCTGTGTCGTGCCACGACATTAACTAAGGCGCTGGTTGGGAGGCAACCCAACGATAGTAGTAGTTGTTAATTGTGAGTTTTTAGGAAGTGCTAACCAATGCAGGTGATAATGGGCGGGTGATAAGGCAATCGAAAGTGGTAAGAACGGGTGAAAAATATGAAAAAATTATACTCAGGAGCGCGCCCGCGCTATAGGCCGTGCTGGTAGCCGCGCATATGGGCAAGTATTCTGCCTGAGCTCAAAAATATTAGCGCGCCTGCGCTATTGAACGCGCTACTGGCCGCGCTACTAGCACGACCACGCTAGTGGCCGCGCATATGGGCTTGTGTTCTGCCTGGGCTAGCGCGGCCGCGCTCGTACCGAGCTACGACCGCGCTAGTCCCGCCCACATCTGTGCGTTTTGTGTTGTTTTTTTTTCACGTTAATTTTTTTTAATGTAGCCTTAACTACCCCCCCCCCCCATTTCTAATAACCCCCACTCTCTTTAATCCCAAATCCCACCGATACAAACACATTCAAACACCCCCTCCCCCCAACCCTAAACCCCCTTCTTCTTCACACACTCCACTCCTCTTCAACTCACTTCCAATTTTCTTCAATTTTCCCCAAGTCTCAAGCACACTCCGCCCTCCTCTTCTTCGCTTCCCCTAACCATCTCCCACTACAGGTATGCCTTCTAGACACAATTTTTTTTGGTTTTCTTTACTTTTTCTCTTTCTTTCTTGTTTCTGATTTTTGTTTTTATTTTAAATTTTTTTTATTTTTATTTTTGTATTTATGTAGTTGTTGTTCTTGCCTTTGTTTAGTCGAAATCTGAAGTATATGTTGTAGTAAGTGTGGGTGGAATGGTTGGTGGACTTAGAGCGTGAATTAGTTGTGCTTGTGGGTGCATTGTGGTGGTTTTGGGGTGGTCAAATGCTTGAACTGGGTTGTGGGTACTGAATGCCCACAAGGTGTTTGTGTATATGCCTTAGTGACTGTAATAGTGTACTTGTGACCAATTATGCGTGTAAAGTCTGAGTAACCGCATTGCATCACAAGTTTGTGTTGGGCTGTGCTAATGTGCTCTAGTTTTTCAGGTACTATGGCTCCATCTTGGAAACGCCATGCCACAGGTGCCTCTTCTAGCAGCTAAGCCGGCTCATCCAGAGCACGCGGGGCAGCCCCTGCTCACCCCTTTTATAGCAGCAGGTTTATCTCTGCTAAGGCTCAGTACCGCTTTGCAGAGAAGGCCACTAAAAAGCCGATTCCGGAAAGAGGCATTGACATAGGATTAGTCCAGCTGGGCTGCCCTCACATGTATACTGAGCTGGTGAGCCGTGGGTTGCAAACTTTCATTGAGGAGCCGGGCGAAGGCAATGTAATGGTAGTTAGAGAGTTTTATGCCAATGTGAAGGAGCATGTCGATGGCATAGTCACGGTGCGCAGAAAGGCGGTGAATGCCTCTGTTGAGGCTATACGGACGGCGTACCAACTGCCCTCTCCTGTGGATCCTTATGATGACTTTTATGTGGGGTATGGAAGCAAATACTCGCATTGGGACACGTTCTTTGAAACAATCTGTGTACCCGGAAAGGAGGTTGTCTGGATGATGTATGGTGAGAAGTTCCACTCCTCGGCACTAACCTTTGAAGGGAAGTGCTGGTTGTATGTTATCAACAACCGTCTGCTCCCGTCCTCCAACACTACGGAGGTGAATGGCCCTCGAGCGGCTCTAATCTGGTGCTTCATCAATGGTCACAACTTTGACGTGGCCAGAGTGATTCATACGGAGATGTTCACCCGCTGTCCAATCAAGAGGTATGGGTTCTTTTTCTCGTCATTGGTTACTAAAATTTGAGGGCAGCTAGGGTGCCGGAAAATCTGGCAGTGGATGTTATAGTGCCAAAAGATCGCAAGTTCTGGACAGATAAGGTAACCACTGGAAAGGAGCCAGCAGCAGCAGGTGGTGAGGATAGTAGTGCCTCTGATGAATCTGAGGATGAGGAGAATGAGTAGGAGGACGTAGGGGCCGAGCCACAGGCCCATGATCAAATTGCAGCAGCTGCAGCACCATCTGGGACTGCAACATCTTCTAGAGTTACCCGGGTGTCCCGTTTCACCGCTTTGGAGCAGGAGGTGGATGGGTTGCGTACCTCAGTCACTGATTTGGGTGCTTGCGTTGACGCGGTGGCTGACCGGCAGGTGAAGTCGGAAAAGAAATTCTTGGGCTGGCTGAGAGCTTTGGGTCGTGCTTGCAATGTGAACCCAGACACCATCTCCGATCAGGAGTGATATTTCAGGGAAGTTCCTTTACCTCACTGTTCTTTAACTTTATGCCATGAGGACATGTCGCCATTTTAAGTGTGGGGTGGGGGATACTTCAATGTATATATGTATATGTAGCAATTTGACTGGTTGATGTTTCTTTGTTTCTCTTTGATTGTTTTTGGTGTTTTGAGTAGTAGTTTCATTAGGTAATTTTAAAGTAGGTAAGTGACTTGTCCCAACGACGCATCTCTTTCGGCGGGGTTCTTGAGGGACTAAGTCGAGAAAAAAAAAAGAATATGGAGACTCTTCCTGATGAGGGATCCTTTAGACAATTTTCTTGAGGGAAGTAAGTCTAGAGAAAAGACCAAAAAGATTTTTTTTATTTTTAGGTAGTGTAATAACTCCCCCTTGGTTTTTTTTGGGCCACGGTTCTTTTCCAAGGCTTTGGCTTTAACCGGGTGTAGGTAGTTTTTGTTAGTTTAGTTTGTTTTTTATTAGTTTGTAGTTAGTAGTAATGGGCTATGAGCTGAGATAGAAAGAGAAACCCTTAGCGTTGATACACCTGAACACAATAGACACTAGAGTGTAACGCTTAGTCTCAGTGGTTGATTCTTGCTAAAGTGCCTTGACTTGTATGTTTGTCACTGACTTGAATACTCAGAAGAGAGTGTTTTGATAAGCCAATCTGGAGTGAGTCATGTGCCATGTGTGTGTGAGTTATACTGTATTCCATGATTCACATTTGATGCCTAAAACTTGCCCCGTGTGTTTGCAAAGCGAAATAGTAGTTTCATTCAGTCTTAGAAGTGATATAGGCATTTCTTTGTTGAGCCAGACATATAAAGTAAACCCACCTAACTGTAATACATCGTAGTTAACCCCGTTGAGCCTATAAGCCTGTTTCTTTGGCAACCACATTGCGAACCTTACCCAATTGTTTGAACGGATATCTGTTTGAACCCCTTTACCTCCCATAAGTACTTGAATGGTATTGAAATTATGCAAAAGCAAAAGTGTGGGGTGGTGATTTGGTTTTTGAGTGGAATCGGGGAAATAGAGGAAAGGTGCAGTGTTTGGACAAGTAAAAGAATAAGCGCCACTTAAAAGTAAAAAAAAAAGAAAAGTAAATGTAGTAATCGAGAAATGGTGGTTTGTTACAATTGCACCTAATGGATGGGGATGTTGTAAATAAAATAAAAAAGTGGTAGAGTGTTTGGTTGACATAAGTATGGTTTTGAAGGTTAATGTAATTGTATTAAAAGTGCTTAGGGAGGTTAGTCACTATATCCAAATATATCCTACCCGTCCCTTAGCCTACATTGCAACCAAGTGAAGTCCTATTGATCTTAGACTGAGTGGACTCGATTAGTAGAGTATTACACTACGAGCAAGCCTATGGTGCATCTTTGTGGCATGTGAATGTTCTTTGTGAGAGTGAGCGAATTTTGTTTATCTACGTTCCTAATTGTTGTTGAAGTTAATATTTGTGGAACTACTCTCTTGTGTGATGTGAGGGCATATGATTCACGAAGGAAAGGCAAGTCTTGACCTCTGTAAAGGGTAATTGAGTAAATATGAATATTGCACGGCACGTGAGAGTCGACTTTTGAGGCGAAGATTGTTCACTACTAGGCGTAACTTTTGTGATTTGTTCATGGTGTGATGCGTTAGGGAATAATGCTTAGTGAAGGAACCTCTATAGAATGTGGTGGATTGCTCGTGGACTAGCAATGATTTAAGTGTGGGGTGTTGATAATAGGCTAGATTTATGTAATTTGGCGATTGTTTGTGCCCAACTTGATCATGTTTCACTGTTATAATATAGTTAAATGATGATAAATTGGCTCTAATTGTAAATTTCACACGTTGCAGGAGTCATTGGAATGAATGAGGACTTAAGACGGTAATCGGAGCTAAATTGAAGCAAGAAAAGCCCCTAGAAGCTGAGTACATGGGAAGATGAGAGAAAGAAGAGCTAAAATGGAGACCTGGACTAGCGCGGCCATTAGCGCCTCCACTAGCGCGATCGCGCTAGCCCAGTTAGTCGAGGCAGAATGATAGGGCATATGCGCGGTCACTAGTGCGTCCACTAGCGCGACTGCGCTAGCCCAGTTCCGGAAAATTAAACTTCAGGGGTAAATTTGGAAGTTCGGGGGAAAATCCACTTAACCTATAGAAGTTACAGCTCGCCCCAAGATTGATTATCAAGGTTTTTACAACATAGTTCAAGGCAAGGAGAGGCAAGAGGCAAGGAGGATAATTCAACATCGAGTTCTTCCTTTCTCCCTTTTGTGTTTTACAATTTATGATGAAATTGAATATTGTTGTGATGAACACTAGTATGAGTAGCTAAATATTTAGTCTAAGGTTTTGATGGAACCTATTGAAGGATGAACTTCTTGTTATGTTAATATAGTTTGCCCGGTTTAATCTCTATTTGGTCAACTATGTTCTTATTGTAGTTAATTGACAGGATCCTCAATTAGCTGTGCCTATTTAGTGTGAATAACTCGGGAGAGAGTGCATATTTAGGTAATTGTTGGACAACACCACTCCCAAAGTATATGAGGGATCAATAACTGAGGGTTTAAAGGCGGGATTAGGGATAACGAAGCCTTGGGTGCAATCTAAAGTGAGCTGTAATAAACAAAGCCAGCTAGCGTATCTCGGGAGAGTGCTCTAGTAAATCAACGTGATTACTCGGGAGAGATTTACGGTAATAAGAGTGCTCATGATTGATAGAGATGATTAGACAATTCTATGTGAAACATAACCGGAAGGGATTCCATCAATAGGGAAAATCATAACCTTAGAACCTTCTCTTAATTGTTTACAACTTAATCATAGTTAGTTTTCAGTTGCTTATTTACGTTTATTCTTAGTTAGTAAAAACATCCTCAATTGTTATTCAGAAAGTTTGGGAAATTGATTACCTAGAATTTAGTAAGTCTAACGAGAGTAATTGATAGATTAATTCCTTGTGGGTTCGACTCTGGGCTAAATAATCAGATTATATTTGCAATGTCCGCGTGTCCTTTTCATAAGGCATAGTTGGGCGTGATCAGGGGGCTATGCGTAAGATGAGCAGGGGCAAAGCGATCGGGCTGGAAGAAATCCCGGTGGAGTTTTGGAAAAGTGCGGGCAATGCAGGCTTGGAGTGGCTCACTATGTTATTTAATATCATTTTTAGAACGAAGAAGATGCCCGAAGAGTGGAGGGGGAGCATGATGGTTCCTGTATACAAGAACAAGGGTGATATCCAAAATTGCAATAACTATCGGGGTATCAAGCTGCTTAGCCATACTATGAAAGTCTGGGAGAGAGTGGTAGAGCTATGGGTGAGGAGGAGTGTGTCTATTTCCGAGAATCAGTTTGGGTTTACACTGGAACGTTCGACAATAGAAGTCATCCACCTTGTTAGGAGATTGATAGAGCAGTATAGGGAGAGAAAGAAGGACTTGCATATGATGTTCATCGACTTAGAAAAGGCGTACGATAAAGTTCTGAGGGAGGTTTTGTGGAGATGATTAGAGGCTAGAGGTGTAACTGTTGCATACGTTAGGTTGATTAAGGACATGTATGATGGAGTAAAGACCCGAGTAAGGACGGTGGGTGCGCTCGGACCATTTCCCGGTTATGATAGGGTTGCATCAGGGGTCGGCACTCAGCCCTTTTTTTTTTGCTATGACGAAGGACGTACTGACGCGCCACATCCAAGGGGAGGTGACATGGTGCATGCTATTTGCTGATGATATTGTATCTATTGACGAGACGCTAAACGGTGTCAACGCGCAATTACAGGTATGGAGGCAGACCCTAGAATCTAAAGGTTTCAAGTTGAGCAGGACCAAGACAGAATACTTGGAGTGTAAGTTCAGTGGCAAGACTCAAGGAGGGAAGGAGAGGTGAGGCTGGACTCGTAGGTCATCCCTAGGAAAGGAAGTTTTAAGTACCTTGGGTCTATTATTCAGGGGGATGAGGAGATTGATGAAGATGTCACACATTGTATTGGGGTAGGATAGATGAAATGGAGACCCGCTTTCGGTATTTTGTGTGACAAGAAGGTGCCACCAAAACTTAATAGTAAGTTCTACAGAGTGGTGGTCAGACCAACGATGTTGTATGGGGCTAAGTGTTGGCCAGTCAAGATCACTCATGTCCAGAAGATGAAGGCAGCAGAGATGAGGATGTTTAGATGGATGTGCGGGCACACCAGGTTAGATAGGATCATAAATGAGGTTATTCGCGACAAGGTGGGTGTGGTCCCTATTGAGGACAAGTTGCGGGAAGTCCGGCTTAGGTGGTTTGGTCATGTGAGGAGGAGGAGCACAGACGCCCCAATGAAGAGGCGTGAGAGGTTGACATTGGAGGGCCTACGGAGAGGTAGAGCTTGGCCAAAGAAGAGGTGGGAAGAGGTTATTAGGCAAGACATGGCGCAGCTTCAGCTAACCGAGGACATGACCCTTGATAGGAAGGTATGGAGGTCGAGGATTAGGGTAGTAGAGTAGGTAGTCTAGAGTGTTCATAATAGTAGTATTGGCACGCAGTCTCGCTTTCTGTTTGCAGTAGGTTTTTGACTAACCGTTGTTTCCTTCATTGTTGATCACCTTACTATCTTTTTGTTTTTATTCTGCTTTTATATGAATTTTTTGTACTGTCCCTTCTTGTATATATTTTTATTAATGTGGTGCTTATGTTTTCCTGTACCGAGGGTCTATTGAAAACATCCTCTCTATTCTCACAAGATAGGGGTAAGGTCTGCGTACACACTACTCTCCCTAGACCCCACGGTGTGGGATAATACTGGATATGTTGTTGTTGTTAGCTTCTCATAAACGAACCAAAAATAATTTGTAAGAAAAACAACTTTGATTTGTAATAGACAGTTACACAATATGAAAGTTGAAAAATATGAGAAAACATAGAATTACTCCATATGCAGAAAGTAAGTGGAGTTAACACAACGAAAGAAGCAAAATGAAGAAAAATTGCATAAAATTTCTCTAGAAAAAGAAGAACATATAAATTATAATGCATTGGAATATGATATCTTTTGATAATATTTTCAAATTAGAAAATTTTAAGAAATTATGCGGGGCGGATTTCCGCGACGCGGTTTAAAAATAACAAATTAGACTTTGTGGGGCGGGGCAAGACAAGTTGAAACATTTGTGGGTTTACGCGGGTTTGCGCGATAACCGTACCGCTCCGCACGGTTTGCCATCCTAAGGCTGATACCACCTTTGGACTAGACAGTAGAATTGTAGAAGTGTCAAAATCCTTGAAATCATGGATTATAATTGCACGCCGTGAGAGTTGGGTAAATTTATTTGTATTATTTCTTTAATTTTTATGAAGACCGCATAAAAGTATAAGTCACATACTTATAAATTAGTTAACATATAGGTAAAAGTGTAATAAGAAAGTTATTACTTGGCTCCCCAACTTATGCATTTAACACGTCTAGATGTCATGAAGAATTTCAATTAAACTTCGATCACTAGATCATCCGAGCCTTATTTAGGCCTCATCTGTTTGCACTTAATGGAGGTCTGAAACTTAATCATTCAGATCTCAGATATTAAGCGCGTTTGTTTTTAAATTTTGAATCTTAATTATTCAGATCTTAATCATTAAGTGTGTTTTTTTTTTACTTCACAACCACTTAATGTGTCTGAATAGGTCTGTATGATTAAGATCTATAACAGAGACTTAATTTCATTAAGATGCTATCACATATTCATTATTAACTGCCGCCACTGCCTACCATTATCAACTACCACCATGCCACCACCACCAGCATACTCAACCACCACCGCCACCTCCACCACCACTACGCCACCATCATCCTCAATCATAGCCGCCACAATTAGCGACCATTACCACCCATTATCACCACCACTCCGACCACCATCATTCTCCCCCACAATCAACACTCATCCACCTCAACTACCACAACTGACCACCCAATCACCATCAACAACCACAACCGGCACTGCCCATCGTTATAACCTAGCACCACCCACCCACCACCTTCCTCAGTCACAACTACTACCACCACCCGCCATTATTAACTATCACCACCCACCACCACCATCCTCAATCATAATCGCCACCACAACCAATCACTACTAGCTACTAGCATGAACCACCATCATCAACCAAAACTACCACCAACCACCGCCTCTAGTTGGCATTCACCCGTTAGCCATCACCACCAACAACTATCATATTTTAAAAAATTATATATTTTATTGATAGAATACTAGATTAGTTAGTATTTCATTTGAATTTTATGTTTATTAATTTTCAAATAAAGATAAATTTTATACATTCAGATGTTAAAAGTCAAACAGTCTTAATTATTTAATATTCAGATCTTAATACACATCTTAATATATTCAGATGTGTATTCAGCTTCAGATGTCTTAATCTTAATACACATCTTGATATTCAAATGTGTATTCAGATTCAGACGTTTAATCTTAAAAAAAACAAATGAGGCCTTAGTGTTCTTTCTCGTAGATTTATCCACTCAACGGAAGAATGACACCAGCATGACGTCAATGCCTATTATTAATATTGTTATTGCAATTTTTAATATGAAGTGAGAGTTATTAAAATGCTTAAATTACCAATTGCAATTAGAAGAATCGAGTTCAATAATGCTTGGGTGTTTATATATTCATTTATAAATTGGCTGGTCTTAGGTGTTTATATAAATCTATCGACCGACGTATACAAACATGGAAACCAAATTAGTAGTATTACATTAGTCTAAGAAAATTGTATTATAATCAGATCAAATGTAATAGCCTTCTTATTTGATTAAAGAGAAAATCTCACTTTATACCCATTAATTCCAAACTATTTACCCTTTAATGTCCAGACCCAAACTATTTACTACTTCTACCCATACTCCCCAAACTATTTACCCGCTAGTTTCACTTCCTATATATCTGCAAAACCCCCAAATGGACGAGGTGGTGGAGAAAGTAGAAAAAGTGAAAAAAGATTTTGAAGAAACATACAAACAGACACAACAACACATCAATTCCATTCAGGAATATGGCAAATCGACAAGATTAATTTCAGAAGAGAAAAG
Source organism: Nicotiana attenuata (assembly GCF_001879085.1). Taxonomy (NCBI): domain Eukaryota; kingdom Viridiplantae; phylum Streptophyta; class Magnoliopsida; order Solanales; family Solanaceae; genus Nicotiana; species Nicotiana attenuata. Next base: position 11,334 of record NW_017676388.1, read on the forward strand.
TTCACTCCCAAGATTGAATATCCACTATTGTTGGGCTTGAAGCTCAATTTTATTTTTGAAGATTTCTTGTTTGATTCAAAGTGGGTGCTGTTAAATAATGCTTATAGTACCTTCTGGAATTTGAGGTGATTGAGATCGAAATTTTCAGTTGAAAATCGAAGAACACAGTTACAGTATACCGCTACGGTATACAATATGCTGCAGGAGTATATAGATATACTACAACAATACACTATTATAGTTTACAAAATAGTATACCGCTACAGTATACTAATATACTATAGGAGTATATAGTTATACTGCAGCAGTATACTATTATAATATACAATATATTGTTATGGTATACTGTAATAATATGAAAGATACTGTAACAATATGCTGTAATAGTATACAATATACTATAATAGTATACTTATTACCCGTAAATTCACTTGCCTTTTCCCTTTTAATTTGTTTTAAGCTTTTACCCAGCGTGAGGGGCAAATTGAAAATGCCAAAAAAAAAAAATTATAGTATTCTATATGATGTAACGGTATACTCTTACAATTAGATCCTTTTAGAATTTTTTAAATTTTTTATTGACAACTGATATTATTTTAGTTTAATAATTGAATTAATTTTTTTTTAACTCATTGCGTACAATTGTATACCCTGTTGGTATAGCTATATACTATACTAGTATCATATGTTAGTTAATATTTTTTTTGGTTGTATTAGCTACATTTAATTGGTACACAATTTGATTTTTCTTTAGTAATAATANAGAATTTTGTGCCGTTAGTTCATTAATGGCATAGGTGAGCCATATGTGTAACGGCAGTGGCATGGAATGAGCATTTTTTTAACGGATGGCATGGAAAGACTATTCCTGAAAGTTGAGTGGCATTTTTAAGCCTTTTCCGATTAAACAATCAACGGAAAAGGCCTAAAAATGCCTGTCAACTTTCAGAATAAACTACTGATATCCAATAAGTTCATACTCCTTTTATCAAATTAGTTTGCACTTACCCAAAAAAGAAAAATAAAGATATAATGACTATAAAGTTGTTCAAGCATATTAATGCTTACTAGTTTCTCGACACGTGTGTTGCACGTGTATCCCCATTAATTTGTACAATATTTTAAGTATGTCATAGAGATTTAAAAGTATTTGAACAATAATTCAAGAGCTAAAAAAATAAAGTTTCATGTTCAAAATGATGAATGCTGATATCACATGGTGAATATGCAGCAGAGGATCCCGCGCATAGCGGAAGCTTAGTGCACCGGGCTGCAACAGATAAATTTGAATGTTGTCTTGGGCCTATCTCTTCTTTCTACGTCTTTTTTTGTTTAACTTTATGTTCCTTCCCATGTCCGATTTGGGCGACATGAACCTTCTTCTTTTCCACTCTAATTATATTCTTCAACTTCAAAAAGCACTACAAAAGAATTGTGTTATTGTGGCGATTATTTTTGTGTTTAGTGGCGGTTTGAAACCGCCGCAATACGCTCTAATGGCGGTTTTCAAAAACGCCATAATCCTGTTTGCCAAAAATATAATACGGCGATTTTTGCTGCAACGCCGTAATTGTTAGTTGTATAATGTGGCGGTCTTGCGTTTGCATATTTGCGGTTCGAAACCGCCGCAATTGAAATAAACTGATCCTACTATTCTGCTCTCCTTTTGCGTAATTTCATGTTTAAATTTATCCAAAATAATATATAATATTTTTATTCTGATATGCTATTTTATTATTCCACGTGTATATCCGTTTATCACATCCTATATTCTTAAATTTGTATAAGCTTAATAATAATTTTGACACATACATAAAGGATTAATAATCAAAATATGAGAAGAAAAAGCAGAATATTCCTCATATATCATAAGCACTCCAAAATTACATTAAATATATTGTTTCAAGGTGTTACTCAACAACAAAAAAATACAATCAATCCTAACTGCATTTCGCATTTTTACTTCGTGGGAAGAACTCCTTGGCCTGTTGGTGATAATGGAGCATCACTTCAAACATATGATGCCTGCAAGAAAGGAAAGTATCTTTTAACCTTAAATCACTTTAGTTTCTTAGAAAGAAATAATGGTAGAATATAAACCTTTTCACATATTATTCAACAGATAAAGCCACAACCAAAAGAACATTAAACCTATATAGCCACAACCATAAGAAAATTAAACCTTGTGCTGCACTGCAAAATATAGAGAAAATCTCACTATATACCCATTAAATCCAAACTATTTACCCTTAGTTTCTTAGAAAGAAATAATGGTAGAATATAAACCTTTTCACATATTATTCAACAGATAAAGCCACAACCAAAAGAACATTAAACCTATATAGCCACAACCATAAGAAAATTAAACCTTGTGCTGCACTGCAAAATATAGAGAAAATCTCACTATATACCCATTAAATCCAAACTATTTACCCTTTAATGCACATGCCCAAACTATTTACTATTGCTACCCATGAGGCCCAAATTAATTACCCGCTAATTTTCCAGCCGCAACCTGCAAACAAAAGCTGAGCTAGAAAATCATCTAACTTTTCTTTGGATTTTCTTCTTTTCTCTATTATCTTGTCCAGCAACCTCATAATTTTTTTTCTGGCATGCAATTAAATATTTAAGGGCTTTAGTTGTTGAGTACGAACTTTAATGAAATAGTTCCCGCAAACAAGGAATCTTGAAAGAGAACCTCAAGTGGTGAAATAGAGATTCAAACTCTAAAAGAATATCCTTAGTTTTGTGTGACAGTAATAATATTTGTGGTTATGGCATTTACAGAAGTCTCTGGTCATTTACGTCTCTGGTCCCATGCTAATATCATCCTTTGAGAATCTTTCCATTATCCACCATTGTTGGGCTTGAAGCTCAATTTTATTTTTGAAGATTTCTTGTTTGATTCAAAGTGGGTGCTGTTAAATATTGCTTATAGTACCTTCTGGAATTCATACTGAAATTTGATAGCATTTGGAGCTGATTTGAGGTGATTGAGATCGAAATTTTCAGTTGAAAATCGAAGAAGAACACAGCTACAGTATACCGCTACGGTATACAATATGCTGTAGGAGTATATAGCTATACTGCAACAGTACACTATTATAGTTTACAAAACAGTATACCGCTACAGTATACTAATATACTATAGGAGTATATAGTTATACTGCAACAGTATACTATTATAGTATACAATATATTATTATGGTATACTGTAATAATATGCAAGATACTGTAACAATATGCTGTAATAGTATACAATATACTATAATAGTATACTTATTACCCGTAAATTCACTTGCCTTTTCCCTTTTAATTTGTTTTAAGCTTTTACCCAGCGTGAGGGGCAAATTGAAAATGCAAAAAATATATATATATATATATATATATATATATATATATAGTATGCTATATAATGTAACGGTATACTCTTACAATTCGATTCTTTTAGAATTTTTTAAAATTTTTATTGACAACTGATATTATTTTATTTTAATAATTGAATTAATTTTTTTTAACTCATTGCGTACAATTGTATACCCTGTTGGTATAGCTATATACTATACTAGTATCATATGTTAGTTAATATTTTTTTTGGTTGTATTAGCTACATTTAATTGGTACACAATTTGATTTTTCTTTAGTAATAATATAAAAAAAGAATAATAAAAAATAGTGAAAACAGTAAATGAAATTAGATTATGAAGAGAAAAAGAATATAAAAAAAAAAAAGAAGTTAAGTGAAATTAGAAAAGGAAAAAAAAAATAAAAGAAAAAGAGAAAAAAGAAAAGGAGAAAAGAAAAAAAAAGAAAAAAGAAAAGAAAATAAGCATAGAAATAAAAAAGAATTGGAGAATAAAGAAAAAATTCCCCACAAAACCTACTATGGGTAGGAAATCTAAGTAGTTTATGGGTAGGAAAACAAATGAGTAGGCAAGGGTAAATAGTTTTGTTTTTGTGGGTAACTGTGTCAAAACCCCTTGATTAAAAGCTAACGAATCGACGCCGGCAAGTCGTTATATCTCTAGCTATCTCCTAAAATGTTTTCTTTTTAATTAATTATTATCGAATACTCTTTACAATGTTAATTAGAAAAGACTTTTTCCAGACAATGTAAAAGGGAAACAAAAGGGATAAAATTAAGAAACTACGCGAGACTCGTTGCAATTTTGTGGGCTGATCGGCTAACCCCTTTGTGCATTTGGCATAAATGACTAGGGTCTTTCATTCTAAAAACGATGAGTTATTTTCCGCATGGGCGGATCCACGTTCAATAGAGTGGGTGCTGAAGCACCCATTGTTTAAGAGTCCGAGACGGTATATCTTATATGAAATTCTTGGAAATTTGCTCTATAATGACAATGAGCACCCACGAGCAAAAGTTGGGGCTGGGTGCTTTGATTTTGAGAGAGGGTTTAAGGTCACTCTTAGCTCTTTATGTCGGACAATCAAAACTTGACCGAAGCTTTTTATTTACCGTTAGAAGATCCTCTCTTTATTTCCATTGTTTTCCCTTTGCGGTTTTCCTTATTTCCTTTTATTCTTGTTACCTTTTCCCTTTTTAAAAAGAAATATTAGAAGTAATTGTTTTTTCTTGTGCACGCATCTGATTAATTTCATGGGATATGTATTATCTCTCATCAGCAGTAGAGTATCTGATAACTCTATCCATTAAGGCTTAGAGATATATCACGTATCATTAATACTTATATTATGTGTTTACAATAATTAAAAGCAGTCGAGCACCCATTATATTAAAATCCTGGATCCGCCACTGATTTTCCGTTGTTTTATAGAACAATACATATAAATTCTATGAACAAGTAATCATGGGAAAAAACAAATACATATTTTAATTATTCTAAAGTATTTGGAAAATATAATAGAAATGGAAAACATTAAATTCTCGTTTCTCACTTAAAGTAGTGGATCCTCTCGAGGACATTGGATTACCAACAAGAAAAAAGAATAACTCAAATATAGCAGGCTTGCGTTCAACGGCGGAGCTAGAGTGACTGGAGCTGGTTCGATCGAAGCCAATAACTTTGATTCGAACCTTTTATTTGTCTTAAAAAAACCATTGAATATATATAAATTAATAATTTAGAACCAGATGACTTAAAACGATTAAAATTTCGTATCCATAAGCTTGAAATCATAACTCTGCCTTTGCCGACGTTCATATTATGAAAAAACACATTTTTTATACTAATAGTTTTCTTCAAGCACTTGCAAAAATCACGTAAAAACAAAGTAAAAAGGCTAATAAAACTTCTACCGAGCATCATTTTAAGTGCTTCTCTTTCCCATGTATGTATGCGCAATTTATCTTAGCCTCAAACTTAAGCAACGTAACTTTTCTAGAAGATCTTTTTAGTTAAAAATTGTGTCCTTAGATTCCCAAGTAATATAATCTTGAAGAATTCTTACCCCTGTCTCCATAAACCCACAAACTCCACATCTAGTAGAATTCCGTTCCCATTTCCAAACACATCTTATATTCGCTCCATATAGAAATTATATAATCTCATGAATAAAGCTCCCAACCTAACGAAATTAGTCAAATATGAAATGCCACATTATCCTTTGACTCCTTTTCACTTCTTTAGTTGACTCCAAGAAAGGAAAAGCATCACCTTCCCCTTCTACTCCCACTATAATAAAGTTATTACTTTAACCCTTCATATAATTACTTTCTTCCCTTTTTATTAGGAGTACTGATATAAATTCAAGATTTTGGGTCAGTCTTATTAATAGGGTGTAACTGTTTTATGATACTATTCGAAGCTCAAAATTGGTGTTGTCTCTTGGTTTTAATTTATACGACCGTTTGACCAAACATAAAATTTTAAAAAGAAAGTAAAGTGCTAGATAGTTTTATATATGTACGTAGTTTAAAACTAAGTCTTTGAATATCTCTGTGTGTGTACAAAACCTTCAATATCACATCCTGCTTTAAGTCACTATAACACTGTCTTGTTATCGCCATTAGAGTCCAACAATTAGCGTAGCTATTTTCATGTGTGAACGCTCATTCACAGTCTCTGTACTCTTTCTTCTCGTTAAACCCTGTTTCCGTTACACTTGTAATCCATGCATAAATTTCCCCATCTCTTTCTAACTCTTATCTCCTCACCATCCAACCTCCATTTTCAGATGTTTGTGATTTATGATTAAATCATCAAAACAAACTCTTGTCTTTTTTAAGGACTTAGTTTCACCCGTAACGGGAGATTTCACTGTATCATCAATGGAACACATGAAACTCCATATGCTGCTACTCATACAACTGTTTCTATTCATTGTTCCGGCGAGTTGCTTGAACCGCGATATCGCCATTTTACTCCGGGTTAAGACCGGTCAGCTCGGTGACCCCAACGGGTTGCTCTCTGATTGGAACGCGTCAGCTCCAAATGCGCCTTGTAACTGGACCGGCATTACCTGTGATCGTAAAACGCATAAGGTTATCTCCATCGAGTTCACCAGTTTTGGAATCTCCGGTCATTTTCCGGCCGACTTTTGCCGGATTTCGACTTTGCAGAAACTCAATCTGGGCGATAACAGTTTCGGTGACTCTATTTCCTCTGACTCCTGGTCCCTATGTTCGCATCTGCACTTTTTGAATCTTTCTTTAAATTTCTTCGTTGGCAAGCTGCCGGAGTTTATAGCCAAGTTTGATAACTTGACCGTCCTTGATGTTAACTCAAACAATTTCTCCGGTGATATTCCGGCGAGCTTAGGCCGGTTACCGAGATTACAAGAGCTAGATATTGCCAACAATCTCCTTAATGGTTCAGTTCCTGAGTTCTTATCCAATCTTCCCGAGTTGACTCGATTGGTCATTGCTCAAAATCCATTTAAGCCAAGTCCATTGCCTTCCTCAATCGGACGACTAGGTAAACTTCGAATTCTATATGCTCGTTCCGCGAATCTTATTGGAAATATTCCAGATTCCATTAAAGACCTGAAATCTATTCAGAATTTTGACGTGGCGATTAACAATCTTACTGGAAAAATTCCAGAAAGCATTGGAGAACTAAAAACCGTAGAACAAATAGAGCTCTTTCAGAATAAATTTTCAGGTGAATTGCCGAACACGTTTTGGGGACTTGTTTCTCTGTTCAGGTTTGATGCTTCTCAGAACAATCTCACGGGAAAAATACCTGATAGCCTTGCCCGTTTGCCGCTGGTATCTTTGAACCTCAATGATAACAATTTAGAAGGCGAAATTCCAGAAAGTTTAGGTCTAAACCCGAATCTTACTCAGTTCAAGCTCTTTAACAACAGATTTTCAGGTGCTTTACCTCAAGATTTTGGTTTAAGTTCAGATTTGGATGAGTTTGATGTCTCTGGCAATAATCTTGAAGGTTCTTTGCCGCCCAACTTATGCTCCAGAAAGAAACTTAGGATTTTGAACCTGTTCGATAATAGGTTCAGTGGTTCAATCCCTGAATCCTATGGGGAGTGTAATTCACTAACGTACGTGCGTATCTATAACAACCAATTCTCTGGTGAATTACCAACTGGTTTCTGGAGTTTTGTTGGATACACATTTCTTGAACTGCGAAACAACAACTTTCAAGGTTCAATTCCTGCTTCAATCTCCAACGCTCGTGGCCTAACAGAAATTCTCATCTCCGGTAACAAATTCTTCGGGGAGTTGCCGGCAGGATTATGCAATTTTGAAGAGATTGTGATCATGGACATAAGCAAGAATCAATTATCAGGAGAGTTGCCTCCGTGTATCACAAAGTTGAAAACGTTACAAAAGCTTGATCTTTCAGAAAATAGAATCACGGGTCAAATTCCCAAATTAATTAGTTCTTGGACCGACTTGACTGAACTGAATTTAGCTAACAATCAATTGACAGGTGAAATTCCAGGTGAGCTTGGGACTTTGCCGGTTTTGACGTACTTAGACCTCGCCGGAAACTCGCTTTCCGGCGAAATCCCGTCGGAACTGAGCAACCTCAAGCTTAACAAGTTCAACGTATCAAATAACAGGCTTGAAGGAAAAGTGCCACTTGTGTTTGATAATGATTTTTTCATCTCGGGTTTGCAGGGCAACCCGGATCTTTGTAGTCCGGATCTTAAACCTCTGCCTCAGTGCCCAAGACCCAAAAGTATAAGCTTGTATTTGGTGTGTATTTTATCAGCTTTAGCCGTCATACTTGTCGGGTCACTTGTTTGGGTCTTGATCAAGGCCAAAAAGTTGCTACCCATTCGGAGTAAGCGTAAAAGTGCATGGAGAATTACTGCATTTCAACGGGTTGGATTCACGGAGGGAGACTTGTTAGCTTCACTGACAAATGAGAATCTAATTGGAGCTGGTGGGTCTGGTCGGGTATATAGGGTCAAACTGAAAAACGGGCAGATGGTCGCGGTGAAGAAGCTTTGGGAGGCTAAACGGGAGAGAGAATCCGAGGAGGTTTTCAGGTCGGAGGTGGAGACTCTAGGGAGAGTCCGACATGGAAACATAGTAAAACTATTGTACAGTGGCATTGGTGACGACTTCAGGATATTGGTGTATGAGTACATGGAAAATGGGAGCTTAGGAGATGTATTACATGGGGAAAAAGGTGGCATTCTTTTGGATTGGCCAAGGAGATTTGGCATAGCAGTTGGAGCAGCTCAAGGATTGGCATATTTGCACCATGATTCTGTTCCTGCAATAGTGCACAGAGATGTCAAGTCTAATAACATTTTGTTGGACGAGGATTTTAGGCCAAAAGTTGCTGATTTTGGGTTAGCTAAGGTAATGCAGCAGGACAGTGAGGAGAGTGATCAAGTCATGTCCCATATTGCTGGTTCCTACGGCTACATTGCACCTGGTAATATATTTTCCTTTAACCTTTTATTTTCTGTTAACTTATTGATGTTATTGAGCTATAGGTCCAATGACTGCTAGAAGTTCTCTAGTCTTCTTCGAATTATATACTCCATGTTAATATAAAATGTATCGAGAGCATCTAGTGCTAAAGAAACTAATTTTTTTATAATATTGGACCGAGATAGGCATAAATATGTGATATGGGTAGTTAGAATTCATATAGCTAATGATAAACAAGATGGGTTGCTCCGATGGTAATCAAAGGGGAGGGGAATAAAAAACATAATATATAGCTAAAGATACTTGCTTGGAGATGAGACCTAATGATGTTGTCGTTATTTCTGTGTTAAACTTGTTGTTAAAGATATTTACTGTAATATCTGCATCCTGTATATAGGGACATTCAAAATATTGTTTTTGATTTGATTTTTAGATGCTTTTATAAGATATGAGACCCGATTTTAGAATAGATATTTCAAAGTTCAAACTTATGACTAGATCGCTCCATTTAGTTGCGGTATCTAGTGTCAGTCCTCTTGCTGGAAACTCTGTTTCTGAAGTCTCAATTTCTATTTACTGCATGCTAATTCTTGTTTCTGAGTTTAACTAGGGATTTGTCAAAGTAAACTCAAAGAAATATCTGGCACGCCTTTTCTGAAGTCTGCACATTTGCTACATACCAAGTAGTATTGTAGTAATATTTAATTCTGTGTTTCAATATAGATTTTTCGAAGTAAAATCAAAGAAAGGTTGGGCACTCCGTTTCTGAAATCTGCATGACCATTTATTGTCTACTGTAGTAATATTTAATTCTTAGATCACATCATATCATTGAATGATTTTGTCACCTAATGTTTGCTAACAAAGTTAAGATTTGATCAAAAGAATAAAAAATAAGAGAGTTGTGTTCTGTCACCTAGTGTTTGCCAACACATTCAAGATTTGATCCAAAGATTAAAAATGAAAGGAACATGTGCCTAAATTATTATTTCTTATTACTCTATTTATTAAATAAATTTGGTAACACCTTAAATTCCACTTGCTACCATAAATTCCTCATTAGGCATACAATTTCATCCCTTTTGTAAAGTTGATACTATGTGGTTTGTTACTGCCCATACTCCTTTCCCCGGAAAAAGTAAGAAAAATACAGACCTACATGTTTGATGGAAAAAGTTGATGGCCTCTTGATAGAAAACATTTTGTTATGTTGGTCATGAACATGTAATGTTAGGGAGATGCTATAGTTTTCTAAATATCTATGGATGCAAAACTGTATTATCCAAGGGTTCCAGGCTGCACCTTTGAACGTACATTGATTCTTTTTTCTCAATTGCAGAATATGCGTATACGCTGAAGATTAATGAGAAGAGTGACGTCTATAGCTTTGGTGTGGTACTGTTGGAACTAATAACCGGTAAAAGGCCCAATGACTCCTCTTTCGGTGAGAACAAGGACATGGTCAAGTGGGTGTTAGAGGTTGCAATATCGTCTAAAAAAGATGAAGGAAGTGGCCGTGTCAGGGGCAGCAATAGTATTCTTGATTTGAACCAGCTAGTCGACCAGAGAATGAATCCGTCTGCAAGCAATTATGCAGAGATTAAAAAGGTTTTTGATGTGGCTTTGCTTTGCACTTCTTCATTGCCCATTAATAGGCCGTCCATGAGAAGAGTTGTTGAATTGTTGAAGGATAACAGTGTTGCTCGTTCTAAGTCAATCCGATAGCTTTTCACAGTTTATACATGTCCTTGCTTAAGTACTCTGATACTAGTGTAGACTTGTAGTAGGAAGTGTGAAGTTAGGTGTTTGTTGCTTGAAGTCTGCTTGTTGGGGCTTTGTTAAATGGAATCTGGCAAGATATTTAGGTTAATTTGCGTTTGCTGCTCTGGTTTAACAAGTGCCCTGTAAGATACTCCAGTATACATGGTAGCTTAACTAAAAGTTTGCTGACCTGTAAAGCTCATGAGTAGCGACCAAACATTGAGTTTTTGTTGCAATATAGTATCAACTTTACATTCATATACGAGTTTGTTCTGTGACCAAATGTTTGACTGAAATGGTGTTAAGTCCTTTATTAACAACAGGATGGGGGTGGCAACACACGAAATGTCAGTTATTTATTTCTTCAGTTACTCACTTAAAACACACAAATAAGCTCTTGTACTTGACTCACCGAAGACAAGGCATGAGTGCTGATTATAACGCAATAATTTACATTTCCAGCTTCAATATAAGCATTTGTTCAGCTCTTCACTCTCCCTACAGTATATTCACTTTGATTGCATACGTTTTTCAAATTTTCATAAGAAAAGAAAGAATAGGTTGACATAGTATTACTTTCCAGCTATAAGTTATATCTCTTCACGCTATGGCAATAGGTTCTCTCTTTTCGGTCATTGCATAGATTATAAGATGTTGTTTTTGCTCTTCGAGTAAGAAAATTGTGGGAAGGGTCGGACGGTCTGCCTTTTGATAATCAATAAATAGTGTATACTTTCATACGTTGGCCATGCCGATGGTCCAATTCTTACCAGCAATCTTACCGACTTTGTATAATGGGGTGATCGCGCCCAACTATGCCTTCTAAAAAAGGACTCTGCGGACGTTGCAAATATAACCCGAGTATTACGCCCAGGGTCGAATCCACAGAGAGTTAACCTATCAACTGCTACCTTCAGACCCACTAAGTCTTCAGAACCAGCTTCTCAAATATTCAGATTCTCAGTTGAGTGTTCTTTAATAACTAGCTTGCAAGTAACTAAAAGGCTATAACTAAATTAAAAGGGTTGTAAACAATTATGAGAAAAAGCTAAGGCAATGATTTCCCCTATTGATGGAATCCCTTCTGTTTATGCTCATACAAATTTACCCAAGCTCTCTATCAATCATGAACACTAATCTTACCGCAAATCTCTCCCGAGTAATCACAGTAATCTACTGTTGCACTCTCCCGAGATACACTAGCTTGCTTTAATTAGCACAATTCAATTTAGATTGCACTCAAGGCTTCGTTATTCCTAATCCCGCCTTTAAACCCGCAATTATAGATTCCTCTTATAATCTAGGAGTAGTGTTGTTCAACAATACCCTAAATATGCACTCTTTTCCAAGTTATGCACACTAAATAGGCACAGCTAATTGAGGATCCTGTCAATTAACTACAACGAACACGAAGTTGAACAAATAAAGATTAAACTAGCAATTTGTATTCACATAAACAAGAAGTTCATCACCCAATAGGTTCCATCAAAGCCTTAGACAAGGAATTTAGTTACTCATGACTATGGGAGAATAAACTAAGCTTGAATTCATCATAAAATCAAAAGAAAAGAAGAAAGATGTTTAGAGTACTTTCTCACAATTGTTTTCCTTGCTAAGAAACCTAAAAAATCAATACATGCCTCTCTTGGGCGAAGTCTAATGTTTTGAATAGGGTTTAGGTCTAAAAATCCCGTAATTGACACTTTGGTCCCTGAAGTTTACTGGGCCTGCCGCGGTTCTGCCGCGGTCGCGGTAGAACCGCGGCCAAACACCCTCGCGGAATCTCCAATCTTCAGCAGCTGCTTCCCACCGCGGTTCTGCCGCGGTCGCGGTGGAACCGCGGTGGGCCCGTTTCTTATTCTTCGGCCTGTTTTTGGCACACGTCACTTGGGAAATTTCACAGTTGGCCTCTTTTTCATCACTTTTGACTCCAAAACTGCTCCTTAGCCTTCTTTATACATATATCACCTACAAATCATGAAAATCACTAATAAGAGCATTTTGTCATCACTTTTAGCATTAAAACTACACAAGAAGGTGATTATTTAAGGTGTGATTATAGTCAAATTCACCTATTATCAACACCCCACACTTAAATCTTTGCTCGTCCTCGAGCAACTAAACCACACTTCTAGGCCTAACTGCTCAATGCATTGCCCCAATTTATGTCACACCTGCTATTATCAATGATCGACCCAAGCAGTGCACAATCATATCTCAAATGCAAACTCTCATGCCAAGACACACTTGTGTTCAGTCTAACTCTAACAGAAGTGAAGACTCACTTTTTCTTCCTGAGTCACATGCCCTCACATCAATAAAATCTGAGAGAAGTTCCACACACATAAAATTCAACAATAAGGAACCATATATAGAAAGAATTCACTCACTCTCAGCAAAGAGCATTCACATGCCACACAGACACACCATAAGCTTGCCCCTAGTGTAATACTCTACTAATCGAGCCATTCAGTCAAAGATCAAGAGGTCTTTATAGGTTGTAATGTTGGCTAAGGGACGGGTAGGATATATTTGGATTCAGTGACTACCCTCCTTAAGCACTTTTAATACACACTTCCTTTTATTTCACCTTCATGTTCAACCCAATATTTATTCCACCTTTTGTTACACTTGTGACCCCCATTTTTCTTTAGATACCACTGGCTTCTTCTTTTTTTTTTCTTTTTTTTTTCCAGATTTATTGTATACTGCTAGTTCACAACTCAGAACCTTCATTCTTGATTCCCCCTTTTACTATTCTCTCCCACCCCACACTTTGTCTTTTGTATATTCTTCGGTTATTCCAGTGCTTCTAGGAGGTAAAGGTTCGAACAATTAGCTTATTCAAACATAGCAATGTAGCTCATATAGGGTTATCAAAGAACAGGCTTCAGGCTCAAAGGGGTTAACTATGGTAATATGCACAGGTGGATTCTCAAGTATAAAGGGTTACACAAAGAAATGCCTCAATCATCTCTAAAACCGAACGACTTCTATTTCGCTTCGCAAACACACAGGGCAAGTTCTAGGTATCATATGCAAGCATAGGATGCAAGTAACAACTCACACACACTTAGCATGTAACTCATTCCGAATCAGTTCATCAACACAATCATACGAGTGTTCAAGCCAGACAAGATGTGCCCAATTAATGGCATATATTATGGGTCCACAAACAAGCTTAGACCTTACACCCTTAGTTCGTTTTCTTTGCAAGTGTGCACATTTGGGGTTACATTCTGACCTTCACCCCTTTAATCCTAAAACTATAAACGAAAAATCTACCTAACCCGGTTCAAGAAAAAACCCTTGAAAAAGAACCGTGGTCAAAAGAAAAACCAAGGGGGAGGTACTACACTACCTAAAAGAATAAAATAAAATAAAAAAAAATTCTACATGGACTACTTCCCTCAAGAGTACTGTCCACATAGTCCGTCATCAGGAAGAGTCCTCTACAAGTGTTTTTTTTTATACTATATATATATATATATATATCTGACTTTGACCCTCAAGAGACCCGTCAACAAGTGTCCGTCGTTGGGCTAAGTCAGCTACTCCTAATGTAACTTACTCACCTATGTACATCACATCTAATGTTACAACACAACAACAACTATATACATTTCAATACACAGTTATAGCAAGCCTCCCACCCCACACTTAAAATCATGGCATGTCCCCATGTCATATCAATACAGTAAAGAGCAGAAGGGTGAGAAGACTTCCCTGAGACTCAATCCGAGTCGGAGACGGTACTGGGGTCTACATGGCAGGCCCTTCCCAATGCACGCAGCCAAGCCATAAACTTGCTCTCAGATCTAGCCTGCCTCTGTGACATGGCGTCCATCCGTGTGTGTAGACCATCCATCGAGGTGCGGAGATCCGCGACCTCTTCCTCCAAGGAGCGCAACATAGGCCGGGAGGACTGTGAGCGAGATAGGTCTGCTCCAGAATGAGAGCGCCAAGAGGGTCCAGCACTGTCTACAGACCTCCTAGATGGTGCCATAGGGACCGGATTGTCCTCCTCATCATCAATCTCAATGGTAGTGCGGGTGCCCCTGCCCACTCTGATACTGGAAGCTTTGAAAGCTGCTTTGGGGGGCAAGTCGCCATCAACAGCGTTGGTAGGGGTGTTTCTCATCAGGCATAATGTGGTCACCAAGGAAGGGAAATAGAATCCCTTTGACAGCATCGGGCCCCGTAAGACCATTTCATCGCCAATTACCCGTGCCGCATCAAAATCCTTCCCTGTCACAAAGCACCAAGTCAACAGTGCCCTGTTGAAGTTCACATCCGTGGTATTGCTAGAAGGCAGGAACCTGCTACAGATAACCGTCAACCAACACTTGGCTAGGTGAGTGAAGGAGTTAGAGTTGAGGGTGATTTCTTCACGTATCCAAATTGGCCGCCCCCCAGTGCAAAGTACATATGTCATGACCTCCCATGTCACCCCGGGCCTGTCATGGTAGTAATCAACATCACTGGTGAACGGAGGCAGCCGCAACACCCGGCGAATTGTTTGAATTTGAGCACTAACTACCATACCCCACACAATTACCTCCCTACCCAAGTTCAATGGGCAGTTGGCATAAAATTCACGAACCAACATCTTGTTGACAGGTGCAGGGTCAGCAAATAGGAACTCCATTTCCCGCCTCCTTATGTCTTCATACATTTCCACTTTTTCAGCTCGGAGAGCTGCCCGATCAATCGGTATTTCATGGATGAATATTTTTGTAGCTTTGGCATGGTAGTCATCCTCAGCCAGTTCCGATTGGAATCTGGACTCATCATAAGCAGGATGTGCCTCCAGAGCGCCTGTGCCTTTTGGGAGCCATTAACCCTGCAAATAATAATACAAACCATCAACGAATGTCCTAGCTAGTGCCAATAAGATGGTTACTCAGACTTCACCACCCAATGACACCAAATACAGCTCCTTACTTCGCTCATAACAACCCCTACAACAACTCCATATTTTTCGTACCACTTCCGGCCTAATACACCCCACACTTATTCCATTCAATGGTACCCACGACATACAACACCACCAAATAACAAATACCACTCTCTAACAAATATCACCATACCAACAAAACTACTCTACAACAACTATCAACAAACCAACAAGCAACTACACAACAACAACTAGCAACAAAAACATCTCAACTACACAACAACCACCATCAACTACAACATCTCAACCACACAACAACCACCACTACAACATCTCAACCCTAGGTAGGCTTAAGCACCTCAAAAATATACAACTTAGTGCCACAATTTTTTTTTTCGGCCACCACATGACCCAATACATAATATATCACAAAAATCTAAATTTAAGCCTCCAAATCACCAAAACAACTTCACAATTAATTAACGATGGAGACCCAATTAAGTTGGCACCAAACAACCTTATCACACCAACTACAACAACTACAACAATGGCAAGCATACAAGTTAACAAACAAAATTAAAAAACATGCAAATTAATACACTAATCCTAACTAGGGTTTAAATAAAATTACTAATCTAGCACTTTATACTACTTAGAAGAGAAAGAAATAGAGAAAGAGAAGAGGACTTACTTGAGTTGAAGATGGAGAGAAAATGGGGGTGGGTGAATGGAGCTTGGGGAGGAAGGATTGGGGGGGCGGGTTGTGGAGAGAGAGAAATTTTGAGAGTTTATGTTGAAGAGAGAGAGAGAAGAAGGAAGTGGGGT
>NW_017676388.1:27666-39659 GCF_001879085.1 Nicotiana attenuata
GGTCACAATTACAACAATGTCATGGGTTGCCTCCCACGTAGCGCCTGATTTAACGTCGCGGCACGACTCATGTGAGCGAAATTAAGGTTCGCTCGACCTCTGGGGTTCATTCAAATGCAGCTCGGTCATCTCCTTAGGCTCGTTCATGCCCATATACAATTTCAACCGCTGACCATTGACTCTAAATGTACGAGAGTCATCTTCAGTAGAAACTTCCACAGCTCCGGAAGGAAACACTTCAACCACACGAAATGGTCCAGACCACCTTCACTTTAGCTTACCTGGGAATAACCGCAGTCTTGAGTTGTAAAGCAGTACCCTGTCCCCAGGTTTGAAATTTCGTTCAATGATGTTCTGATCGTGAAGCCTTTTCATTCTCTCTTTATATAGCCTTGTGCTCTCAAAAGCAAGATACCTGAACTCCTCTAGCTCATGTAATTCAGTGACTCTCGACGTGCCCGCAGCTTCCAAGTCTAAATTCAGTTGTTTCAGTGCCCACCGCGCTTTATGTTCCAGTTCTACAGGTAGGTGACAAGCCTTCCCAAATACCAACTTATATGGTGACATACCAATTGGTGTCTTGAATGCTGTCCTGTAAGCCCATAGCGCATCATCCAGCTTTCTTGACCAGTCAGTTCTTGTAGCATTTACAGTTTTTGTCAATATGCTTTTGATCTCTCTGTTGGAAACCTCAACCTGTCCACTGGTCTGTGGGTGGTATGGAGTAGCCACCTTGTGGCACACATCATATTTAGCCAACAACTTCTCGAAGGCCCGGTTGCAGAAATGTGTTCCTCCATCGCTAATAATTGCACGCGGTGTCCCAAAGCGGGTGAATATGTTCTTCTTTAGAAACCCGACTACCACCTTAGCATCATTGGTAGGTAATGCGGCAGCTTCCACCCACTTGCACACGTAATCTACAGCCACAAGAATGTATTTATTGCCATAGGAGCTGACGAAGGGACCCATGAAATCTATCCCCCAAACATCAAACACTTCCACTTCTTGAACTGGGTTCATGGGCATCTCGTGACGCCGGGAAATGTTCCCGGTGCGTTGACATTCATTACAGCTCTTGAACCATAAGTGAGCATCTTTAAATACCGTTGGCCAGAAAAATCCGGCCTCTAGCACCTTAGCTGCCGTCCTGATGCCTCCAAAGTGACCGCCATACGCTGAAGCGTGACAAGCCTGCAAGACAGATGATTGTTCGATCTCGGGGACGCATCTCCGGATCATGTTATCAAGGCATATTCTAAACAAGTAGGGCTCATCCCAGTAATACCATTGGCTTTCGCGAAAGAATCTCTTCCTCTGGACCGATGACAGGTCGTGAGGAACAATACCACTGGCCAGGTAATTAGCATAGTCTGCATACCAAGGCGCTTCCTGATGAGTGGTAACGAGCAGCTGCTCATCTGGAAAGGTTTCCAGAATTTCCTCCACTTCTACTATATTTTCAGCTCCTTCAAGTCGTGATAGGTGATCAGCGACTTGATTTTCAGTGCCCTTGCGGTCACGAATTTCAAGATCGAACTCTTGCAGTAGCAACACCCAACGAATCAGGCGTGGCTTAGAGTCCTTCTTTTCTATTAAGTATCTAAGAGCTGCATGGTCAGAGTATACGATTACCTTGGATCCTATTAGATAGGACCGAAACTTGTCAAAAGCAAATACCACAGCTAGCATCTCCTTCTCTGTCACTGTGTAGTTCAACTGGGCTCCACTCAGCGTCCTACTAGCATAGTAGATTGGGTGCATCAGTTTGTCCTTCCGCTGGCCCAGCACTGCCCCCACCGCGTAGTCACTGGCATCACACATCAATTCGAACGGTTGCTCCCAGTCAGGGGCAACGATTATGGGTGTTGTGACCAACCTTTGCTTCAACTCCTCAAAAGCTACCCTGCATTCATCAGAAAATACAAAAGGGTGATCTTTCTCTAACAACTTACAGAGAGGGTTGGCAATTTTGGAGAAGTCCTTAATGAACCTCCGGTAGAATCCGGCATGCTATGACATCAACCTTTGCTCTATCAACCTCTATTCCTTTGCTTGACACCCGGTGCCCCAAGACTATGCCTTCTTGTACCATGAAATGGCACTTTTCCCAATTCAGAACCAAGTTAGTCTCGATGCACCGTTTCAGCACACGCGTCAAATTCACTAGGCAGTCCTCAAATGAGTTCCCCACCACTGAGAAGTCATCCATGAACACCACCATTATATCTTCTACCATGTCAGTAAATATGGCCATCATGCACCGTTGGAATGTGGCGGGTGCATTGCATAGACCAAAGGGCATCCTCCTGAAGGCATAAATTCCGTACGGGCATGTGAATGAGGTCTTTTCTCTATCCTCAGGGGCAATGGACATCTGATTGTACCCTGAGTACCCATCCAAGAAGCAAAAGTGTGACCTCCCTGCCAATCTATCCAGCATTTGATCAATGAAGGGAAGTGGGAAGTGGTCTTTTCTGGTGGCTAGATTCAACTTTCTATAATCCATGCAGATTCTCCAGCCTGTGACGGTTCTTGTTGATATAAGTTCATTGTTGTCATTCTTTACCACCGTCATGCCACCCTTTTTAGGCACACATTGAACTGGGCTAACCCAGCTACTGTCAGAAATTGGGAAAACGATTCCCGCATCCAACCATTTTATCACTTCCTTCTTCACCACTTCCTTCATATTCGGGTTTAGCCGTCTCTGATGTTCCCTGGAAGGTTTGTGCCCCTCTTCCAGCAGAATCTTGTGCATGCAGTAGGCGGGGCTGATCCCCTTGATGTCTGCCATGGTCCACCCAATGGCAGTTTTGCACTCCCTTAGTACCTGTAAAAGCTGTTGAACCTGCACATCTAACAAACCAGATGAGATAATAACAGGTAATGTGGAGTCAGGACCCAGAAATTCATACCTGAGGTGGGTTGGCAATGGCTTCAGTTCCAACTTAGGGGGTTCCTCGATGGATGGTTTAGCTGGAGGGGTCTCTCTCTTTTCTAAGTGCAAAGGCTCAAACTCCAGATTTCTCTCCCAGAACCCTTTACCTTCCAGTGCCAACACCCATTCCGCCAAATCCTCACCATTCACTTCGTCAAAACTTGCCAAGCATGCAGCAAGGGGATCCTCAACCGTCAACGCCTCATCATCAGCCTCTACAATTACATCCACTGCATCAATAAGGGAACAATTTGCGAACTCACTTGGTCGCCTCATCGATTTCTGCACATTGAATATAATTTCCTCATCATTGAGCCTCATCTTAAGCTCCCCGGTCTCGCAATCAATCAAAGCTCTCCCCGTGGCCAAGAAAGGTCGTCCTAGAATTATAGGAATTTCTTCATCCACTTTGCAATCCAAGATTACAAAATCTGCAGGGAACACGAATTTCCCCACCTGAATAAGCACATCATCAAGAATCCCAAATGGACGCTTAACAGTCCTGTCGGCCAGCTGCAATAACATAGAAGTCGGTCGAGCTCTCCCAATGCCTAACCTCTTATAAATGACCAGGGGCATGAGATTAATGCTGGCCCCTAATCACAGAGTGCCTTAGCAAAGGCATAGTTTCCAATGGTGCATGGAATTGTAAAACTATCTGGATCAGATAGCTTTTCAGCCACAGGTCTAGATACTACTGCACTACATGTCTGAGTAAGGGTCACAGTCGACAAGTCTTGAAAGTCAAACTTCCGAGACGTCAAGTCCTTCATCATTTTAGCATATCCTGGCATCTCCTTTAGAGCTTCAATCAATGGAATGTTTATCTGGATTTGTTTGAGCATCTCTAGGAACTTTTTATACTGCTCCTCCTTTTGATGCTTGGCCAACCTTTGCGGAAATGGTGCAGGAGGTCTTTTCTTCCCAATCACTTGAGATTTTTCTTTCTCAGCTACTGTCTCAATTACTGGCTCAGCTACTGTCTCAGTCTCTTGCTGCATATTCTTTTCTTCAGGAGCAGGGTGAACTGTTACCTCTATCAAATCCCGTAGAGTCATCCAGCTCTATGGGCACTGGAATTAGTGCCTCAGCCTGTATGTTTTCTCTAGCTCTCTCTTGCTTAATATCTAGATCCCTACCATTTCGTAGACTCACCGCCATCAGCTGCTTTGGGCCTTGATCTTTTGGATTGATTTGGGTATCTGCAGGTAATGTCCCTTGAGGACGATTGTTAAGTGACATTGAAATCTGGCCCACTTGTACCTCAATATTCTTGATAGCTGCATCATGTGCATCCACCCTTTCATTTATTTTAGCATTGGACCCAATAACCTGCTGCATCATTGCTTCAAGCCTTGCAAACCCGTCTTCCTGTCTTCCACCCTGCTGTTGCTGGGGTGGGTGGTACCCTTGCTGCTGATTGTTGTACCCTTGTGGTCTAGGATACGGTGCCATGTTGTTGGGGGGTCTCATGCCTCCCATGTTTCCGGCGTTATACTGTGGCTGCGGTGGCCTGTACTGCTGCTGAGTCTGCTGACCCCAGTTCTGATTACCTTGCCTCTGACCCCCATAGTTAGCCACATAGTTCATATCTTCAGGGNTTGAATAAAGTAATAAGGATTATTATAAATCAGATATATGCTTGGTTGCATCCGTTATTTATAGTAAGTGGTAGGAGGAGATAAAAATATCCACTGCAACAATAAGGTAATATTTGGTTCAAGTCTTAAATGGGGAGTATATTTTTATTTTTCTACTACAAAAAAAAAAGAAAATCTTGGGAAATGTATTTTCTTAACTATTCTAAAAATAATAGCTGACAATATATATATTACCTTATTACTTTCGACATCAGTCAATTTTTAGATTCTTAAATATATATTACTTTCGACATCAGTCAATTTTGTATTTTTACCCTAAAATCTTTCCGTTGTCCAATACAAAGTCCAACTAAGAGAAAGAACAGTTTTATGAGAATTTATATGTTATATGTTCAAATTTCTCTTTAGAATTCTTTCTACTAACGCGATCTTTTCTTTTATGACCATATAATATTCCATAGCGGTATTCATTGGATAGTTTCTACAATGTTAAAACTATTATACAGGAGATATTCAAACGGATTGTCCAATTTTCAAGACTAAACCCGAGCCCTTTAATATAGGTGAAATGATTCGTAGCACTCATGGAACTAAAACTGTCAGTTTATACAGTATATAACCAGTGATGGAGCCACAGAGCTCCAAGGGGGTGTCAATTTGACACATTTGACACGTCTCGTTCGGAAAATTATAGTGTTTTAGATTAGGAAGTTTTTTTTTTTTTTAAACATTTTTTTTATCTTTATATACTATTGATCACGCCCAACTATGCCTTCTAAAAAAGGACTCTGCGGACGTTGCAAATATAACCCGAGTATTACGCCCAGGGTCGAATCCACAGAGAGTTAACCTATCAACTGCTACCTTCAGACCCACTAAGTCTTCAGAACCAGCTTCTCAAATATTCAGATTCTCAGTTGAGTGTTCTTTAATAACTAGCTTGCAAGTAACTAAAAGGCTATAACTAAATTAAAAGGGTTGTAAACAATTATGAGAAAAAGCTAAGGCAATGATTTCCCCTATTGATGGAATCCCTTCTGTTTATGCTCATACAAATTTACCCAACCTCTCTATCAATCATGAACACTAATCTTACCGCAAATCTCTCCCGAGTAATCACAGTAATCTACTATTGCACTCTCCCGAGATACACTAGCTTGCTTTAATTAGCACAATTCAATTTAGATTGCACTCAAGGCTTCGTTATTCCTAATCCCGCCTTTAAACCCGCAATTATAGATTCCTCTTATAATCTAGGAGTGGTGTTGTTCAACAATACCTTAAATATGCACTCTTTTCCATGTTATGCACACTAAATAGGCACAGCTAATTGAGGATCCTGTCAATTAACTACAACGAACACGAAGTTGAACAAATAAAGATTAAACTAGCAATTTGTATTCACATAAACAAGAAGTTCATCACCCAATAGGTTCCATCAAAGCCTTAGACAAGGAATTTAGCTACTCATGACTATGGGAGAATAAACTAAGCTTGAATTCATCATAAAATCAAAAGAAAAGAAGAAAGATGTTTAGAGTACTTTCTCACAATTGTTTTCCTTGCTAAGAAACCTAAAAAATCAATACATGCCTCTCTTGGGCGAAGTCTAATGTTTTAAATAGGGTTTAGGTCTAAAAATCCAGTAATTGACACTTTGGTCCCTGAAGTTTACTGGGCCTGCCGCGGTTCTGCCGCGGTCGCGGTAGAACCGCGGCCAAACACCCTCCCGGAATCTCCAATCTTCAGCAGCTGCTTCCCACCGCGGTTCTGCCGCGGTCGCGGCGGAACCGCGGTGGGCCCAGTTCTCTGAATCTTCGGCCTGTTTTTTGCACGCGTCACTTGGGAAATTTCACAGTTGGCCTCTTTTTCATCACTTTTGACTCCAAATCTGCTCCTTAGCCTTCTTTATACATATATCACCTACAAATCATGAAAATCACTAATAAGAGCATTTTGTCATCACTTTTAGCATTAAAAACTACACAAGAAGGTGATTATTTAAAGCGTGATTATAGTCAAATTCACTTATTATCATGGCGTTACGAGAGAGGCTCTGTGGAATATTACTGTTTGATATCACTCTTCATTTCTTCTCAACAATAACGATTATATTCTTAATCTTGCTTGAGTTTTAATGAGAACTTCTATAAACAAAATAAGATTTCGTCCACCCAAAAGTCAAAGTTAGAATATTTGCTATCTTATTCTTTTTTCCCCCGACGTGTGGAAGAGGAAGGTAAAAGAGTGAAAACGATATGATTCTTTTTTTTTTTCCCGACGTGCCCTACTAGTTATATATTCTTTAATTTTGGAAAGAAAGAAATATTTGTTGATGGAAATAAATGAAATGATAGTTACGAATTTGTATCAAGATACAAAGAAATATTTCCTCGTAACAAACAAAACAAGAACCAATGGTGTGCGTCCATCAGCATTAGCCAGTAGTCATTGTCCCTCCATTTATTTTATGATGTCTCCGTACAAAGGGGAGGAGCAGAGTACAACGTGCATTCAAATTCGGTATTAAGATTGTGGGAAGTCTTCATAAGCACCAATTCTGCATTGATTGAATTGCTCGCTCATTCTGCAAATTTCATTGAACAAATTAACAAGAGAAAATGAGGGAGTGCATTTCCATTCACATTGGCCAGGCCGGTATTCAGGTCGGCAATGCTTGCTGGGAACTTTACTGCCTCGAACATGGCATTCAGGTATTTTCTTCCTTTTCTTTCACTTGGCGCAGAAGAAAATGTTTCTCATGAAAAATGTATAATTTAAGAAACTATTTTGAATCTTTTTCCAGTTTTTGTTTATGTACAAAAAATTGTTACAAATGGTACTCGTACAAGGCTTATGACATAGACTGAGGATAAATATTCATGATCTTTCAGACTTTAGAGTATTAAATGCTGCTGAAAATGTCTTTTATATGTTGGTTGAGGCAGACGATATGGAATAAGAGTTGGGATATTTGCCGAAGAAAATAATATTTATTCATAAATATTGGAAATCATTTTTTCCCCTAGAGAAAATATTTTCAATAGCAACATACTACTAAAAATTGCTTCAGTAGGAACACCAAACTTAAACTTGGAAGAAAAGGAGATAATTAGGGAAAGTGGATAGACATATTATTAGAATATCATATATAATTCTGCCTATAAAGATATAGGGAAAAGAGTTGAGAATTTACACTCTAATGCTAATGTGAGGAGTTAAGGATACAATACCGTTTTAGGACTTCATTAATTTTTTAAGCATATAAGCAATACTGTGATAATTGAAGCCATGGATCTGAAATTTCCAAATTTGACTTTAACAGAAAATAATTTCCGTGGAAAACTTTTTACATATATACCAAACAATGAGATCAAAAGGCTATCATGAGACGAATGATGCATTTAAAGCCAAAAACGGTACAATCAAATATAATTGTTCTGCTAATAAGTAATTTAGACACAATGAGTATCTTCATAGAATGTGCTACTGTTTTCCGTACCAAATTAATTCAGGTATACATGGTGGAATAGCTGTAAGCCTGAAATTAAACTATTTTGCAATCTCTTAAGCAAAGAGTGAATGATATTGTAAATTGGTGTTTCTCACCCCACCAAGCTATTTGTGTCTTTGATAGCCTGATGGGCAGATGCCAAGTGATAAGACTATCGGGGGAGGCGATGATGCCTTCAATACATTTTTCAGCGAAACCAGTTCAGGGAAGCACGTTCCTCGTGCCGTTTTTGTTGATCTTGAGCCCACTGTTATTGATGAAGTGAGAACTGGAGCATATCGTCAGTTATTTCACCCTGAACAATTGATCAGTGGCAAAGAAGATGCTGCCAACAACTTTGCCCGAGGCCACTATACAAGTGATCTTTCTACACCTAGCGTGCTCAATCGTATCTTCTTTTTAAGTTATGTAACTCTCGTGAATTAATTTTTATTTTTTTCCTTAATTAACCAGTTGGAAGGGAGATAGTTGATCTTTGCTTGGATCGTATCAGAAAGCTCGCAGACAACTGCACTGGTCTGCAGGGTTTTCTGGTCTTTAATGCCGTTGGAGGAGGCACTGGTTCTGGTTTGGGTTCACTTCTGTTAGAACGCTTGTCAGTGGACTATGGAAAAAAATCCAAGCTTGGCTTTACTGTGTATCCCTCTCCTCAGGTTTCAACCTCTGTGGTGGAGCCATACAATAGTGTTCTCTCAACCCACTCCCTCCTTGAGCACACAGATGTTTCTATCTTGCTTGATAATGAGGCAATTTATGACATTTGTCGTCGCTCCCTTGACATTGAACGCCCCACCTATACCAACTTGAACCGACTCGTCTCTCAGGTATTGGCCCTTTTTATTCTGTTTCTCTTATACAGGGTTCCACATCGGAAGGTATAAGGATAGACCACACCATGTTAAGAGTGTTTTTGGGCAGAATTATATTAGCCCAACATCTCGTTATTGAAGTGAGTTTTCTGACTTCTTATTTTTTTTTTATCAGGTGATCTCATCCCTGACTGCTTCTTTACGGTTTGATGGAGCGTTGAATGTTGATGTGAATGAATTTCAGACTAACCTGGTCCCATACCCAAGGATCCACTTCATGCTTTCATCTTATGCCCCGGTTATATCAGCTGAGAAGGCTCACCACGAACAACATTCCGTGGCAGAAATCACCACTACTGCTTTTGAACCAGCTTCTATGATGGCTAAGTGTGATCCACGTCGTGGCAAGTACATGGCTTGTTGCCTGATGTATCGAGGGGATGTGGTGCCCAAGGACGTGAATGCTGCTGTATCCATTATTAAAACCAAGCGTAGCATTCAGTTTGTTGATTGGTGTCCCACAGGCTTTAAGTGTGGTATCAATTACCAGACTCCAACTGTTGTTCCCGGAGGCGATTTGGCCAAGGTACAGAGAGCAGTGTGTATGATATCCAATTCCACTAGTGTTGCAGAGGTTTTCTCAAGAATCGACCACAAGTTCGATCTAATGTATGCTAAGAGAGCCTTTGTTCATTGGTATGTTGGTGAAGGCATGGAGGAAGGTGAATTTTCTGAAGCACGTGAGGATCTTGCTTCACTTGAGAAAGATTATGAGGAGGTGGGTGCTGAGTTTGGGCAGGGTGAAGAGGGTAGTGAAGGAGAAGAGTACTGATTGAGAGGAAAGAGTATGTGTGATTGATCATTAGCATTGTGAAATGATATCTTAACTTTGTACATGTACTTTATCACTGCTAAAACTTTTCCTGGTTTAATATATGGCATCTTTTGAATTAGTATGTCCGTGGATATTGAAAAGATTTTAAAAAAATGGTTAGGCGTACAATCTTGATCCAGTTATCAGTTTCTTTCCTCTGCCCCCTACTTCTACAGTTATGCTGTTTAATTTACTCGGCCAAGTCCGTTATCTATGGTAACCATGATGCCCTTGTTTTGGTTGTGATATGTTGGGTGTACGAATAAACTCCCACATTAGTTGGTAAAAAGATTGGGAGGCTATATATAAGGTGTGAAGATCTCTTAATGGTGTGACACCTTTTACCGTGCGGGTTCACTATAAGGTTAATAGCCTGTTTGGCCAAGCTTCTTTTTGGCCAAAAGTGTTTTTTTTGGACCAAAAGCACTTTTGGCCAAAAATTGAGGTGTTTGGCCAAGCTTTTGGAAGGAAAAAAAGTGCTTTTGAGGAGAAGCAGAAGCAGTTTTGTAGAAGCAGAAAAAAATAGCTTCTCTCCAAAAGCACTTTTTTAATAAGCACTTTTGAGAAAAATACACTTAGAAGCAGTTTTTTAAAGCTTGGCCAAACACTAATTGCTGCTCAGAAGTGCTTTTCAAACTAATTAGCCAAACACAAACTGCTTCTCACCAAAAGTACTTCTCGAAATAAGCTTATTTTTGCAGCTTGGCCAAACGGGCTATAAGAGTGACTTGCTTACGCTGCTGAATAATCTTAACTTTAGCGAGCCCATATAGCCCTGGAGTTAGGTTATGATAGTTGTAATGAGCTGTATTATAAAGAAAAATCTCCTCTATTCATAGATGAAGGCCTATCTAAGGGCCTTCGGTGAGAATTCTGACATCACCACATAAAACTTGGTTCTTTCGCGCCTTGCTGGCGGAGCGACATGCGACCAAGGTTTATTTTATGGGGCTTTTCTCCTTTGCTCTAGTGAGAAGAAAAAGTCTCTCTCTTATAGAGGCTTCTAAAAAGGCCATTTTCTTCGAGAGAGATTCGCATTCAGCATGTAAGTTTTGTCTCTCTTGCATCTCCAATCGGGCTTGGTGTTTTAAGTTTAAAAAGCCACGAAAATGATGCGCTTGAGTTGCTTTTATATCTTCATAAAAGGGGAAAACATGCGTCTCGACACATAGACTTTGTAAGACCTCCGGGAGAACAATTCTGTATTTTTTCAAAAACTTCTTAGTTTTTTCGACTGAGGGAACGTCTTAACTGATGAAAATTTTCAACCGCTTGTTATCAGTAACCCAGTTTGTCAAAATTTACTTGGATGTCGACAATTTGAAGTATTTCCAGTTATGTAAGTGTATTGTTTATTACTCATTTAACTCTTGAATGTAAATAAAGAAACTTATTTGTGTATGCAACAATGAAGAGTTCATGTTTTATAACTGAGGCTTGTGAGCTCTAAAGTTTTTTCTTCATAGTTCTTCTGCGCTTAAATTTATCTATTGAAGAATTTTTTCTTGGAGTTCCAGAATACAATAGTATTTTCTGCATGCCCGCTGATGGACAAAATAGTTTTCCTTGTCCGAGATGAATGAGGAGCATTCTGCATTGATATTTGACACTAGTTTAGAACTAGGAATAATTGATTAAGCCACCAGGTGTTGTCAATCTAAGTATTAGTATTGAATTGGATCAGGTGTTAATTCATACTTTGTGTATTTTGAACGGAATAAATAAATGTAGAGGTCTATTGCGAGGGAGCACAATGTTATGTAAGTTATAATATATGCATCCTATCGATTTAGTGTGTAACGACTCGGCCGGTCATTTTTGGAATTTACACCCCGATCCCCTATTAACTGCTTCCCCCAAGTTTATTTCTGCTATTTCGATTTGCCGGGATGTTCGGTTTTGAGTTTCGGATAGTTTTGGGACACTTAGGGTGTGTTTGGTATAACGGAAAATGTTTTCCAAGAAAATATTTTCTTGGAAAACAAGTAGTAATCTTATTCATTTTCCGGTATTTGGTACGCAAATTAAGGAAAATGACTTCTCAAGAGTATTCATAAATAATTTAGATATAATAAACATGAAGCCATAAACTTTCAAACCAACAACCTTCCGGATCCACAAATTTCATAAACTTTCGAACCGCTAAACTTTCGAAACCGCGAAATTTCGAACTCGTAAACTTTATAATTTCTAAACCCGTAAACTTCCAAACACATAAATCTCCGAACTCATAACTTTGATACTTGTAAAATTT
>NW_017676388.1:40132-45820 GCF_001879085.1 Nicotiana attenuata
GAGGGGGGTGGATTCGTGAGGGTGGGGAATGTTGAGAAGGAGTTTTGGAAAATATTTTCCCTTCTTTTGATAAGGAAAATATTTTCCTCCAATTGGAGGAAAATGAGTTGATAAGGAAAATATTTTTCAAAACATTTAAGCCAACCAAACATGGGAAAATTGGAAAATATTTTCCGAAAAATATTTTCCTTCATACCAAACACACCCTTAGTCCCTAAATGAGAGCTTAAGTGTTGGAAAGTTGACCGTAGTCGGGACAGTGTGAAGACGGCCTCAGAATGAAAATTTGATGGTTCCGTTAGCTTCGTTAGGTGATTTCGGGTTTAGGGGCGTGGTCGGATTGTGTTTTGGAGGTCCGCAGCTAATTTAGGCTTGAAATGCCGAAAGGTCGAATTTTGAAGTTTCCGGTTCGATAGTGAGATTTTGATCCGAGGGTCGGAATGGAATTCCGAGAGTTTCAGTAGTTCCGTCATGTCATTTGGGACGTGTGTGCAAAATTTCAGGTCATTCGGACGAGGTTTGATAGACTTTTTGATCGAAAGCGTATTTTGAGAAATTTGGAGTTCTTAGGCTTGAATCCATGGTTAATTTGAGGTTTCGATGTTGTTTTAGGTGTTTTAAGGATTGGTACAAGTTTGGGGAGTGGTATTAGACTTGTTGGTGCCCTTGGTTAAGGTCCCGGGAGCCTCGGGATGATTTTGGTTTGTTGACGGGGAGTTTTGAGGTATATTGCAGCTGCTGAACTTTGCTGCTTCTGGTATTTCCGCACCTGCAGTTTGGGAACCGCAGGTGCGATGTCGCACGTGCGGTAGAAGAGACGCAGAAGCGGAAAAAGGAGGGATTCATCAGTAACCGCAGAAAGCGGTACCGCACCTGCGGGCGAGGAGCCGCAGATGCGGAATCTGGCGTTCAAGTGAGGGGTCGCAGGTGCGACCTTTGGTCTGCAAATGCGGGACCGCAGAAGCGGTCCCAAGGCCGCAGATGCAGAAACTGCTGGACAGTGATTTAAAAGGAGTTCCGCGACCTTGGGGTTATTTCCACCATTTTTATCTCGACTTTGGAGCTTTTTGGGCGATTTGAAGGAGGGGTTTCAAGGGAACTTCATTGAGATTTGGGCCATTTGGAGTCGGATACTCGGGGCAAAGGCGTGGTTTCGGGTTGACTTGCACTTGTTCGAGGTAAGTGGCTTGTCTAACCTTGTGTGGGGGACTTTTCCCCTTAGGATTTATATTGTGGTAATTAAAATGCCTCGTACGTGAGGTGACGAACGCGTACTTGTGCTAATTGTTGGAAACCCGGTTTTTCTTTAAAAATAGCCTTGAATTGTGTTCTTCCTTCTCTTGCTTACACTGTTTGGACATTAAACCCGCTGTAGCTTAGAGAAACATGTCTACTTGACTCAATTGCTCTATTTGCCTTAACTGCCTTAATTGTATTACGTAAATCATGCTAGGTTAGGATTACCTGCTTCACTTTGATATGAAATTGATTGGATTGATTTCCTGTTGTTGCTGTGTATTTACTTTGGGACTACGGAACGGTATTCGGGGAGATCCCCCTGCACTTTTACTTTGGAACTACGGGACGGTATCCTGGCAGCTCCCCTGTATGTTTACTTTGGGACTACGAAATTGTATTCCGGGAGATCTCCCTGCACATTTATGCGTTGGACTAGGGGACTGCACCCGGGAGATCCACTGGAGATGATATTTATATTTGGGGACTACAGGACGGTATCCTGGGAGATCCCCGGTTGTTATCTTGGAGCTGAGTTGTGTTCTTTTACTGTGTTTTACCTGCCTCTGTGATAGTTGTTGCCGTCCTTTATATCTTGTGTTATTTATTTACACTGTTATTTTACACTGTTAAACCTTATATCTTATTTAACCTCAGTAGGGACCTGACCTTCCTCGTCATTACTCAACCGAGGTTAGGCTTGGCACTTACTGAGTACCGCTGTGGTGTACTCATGCCCTTCCTGCGCATGTTTTTCATATGCAGATCCAGGTACCTCTACTCAGGCTTACCATTCTTGAGGCGAGGTGATTCTACGGGACTTCGAGGTATATCTGCCGCGTCCGCAGACCGAGGAGTCTCTTTCTATTCCTGCTGTTTAGCATTAGCCCTTCTGTATTTCAGTTCTTGTTAGACATTCTGGAGTTAGAGCTATGTAGTACTTCTTGCTTGTGATTCATGGGTTTCCGGGTCTTGGATTTATGTATTGGTTTTTGAGAATTAAATACTGTGTATGCCGAGCGGCACATTCTACCACTGGTTATTTCTTATTTCTGTTTTAAAATTGTTTTACTTCCGCAAATCTTGATTTCTTTTTTGCAATTTAGGCTTACCTAGTCGTAGAGACTAGGTGCCGTCCCGATGGTTCACGGAGGGCGAACCGGGGTCGTGACATAGTGTTTAATTACTTGCCATAAAATTTCCAACATGACTTTACATTGAATATGAAGTAACATTGACAAACTTAAAAGCAATTTCTTGACATGCTTTTTATTCATAGTAAGTACAACATTAACATTAATTATGTAATAAATAGATCAATATTTTTATTGTCTTGAGGATCAATTCAGCTTTTGTAGTCTCAGCTGTATAATGGGAATACAGTTTTGGACGCAGATTCTCTGTAATCCGAATATATGAATAAAATTTGATCAAATGTGACAATACACGTGACAGAGAGACCCGCGCACCAACTATAAATCACACAGGCGTTTCTCTCGAAATTGCTCAGGCTTATTCAGCCAAAACATCTTTTTAATATTCTTCTATATTTGCTTTTTGCAATGGCAAGGAGGACGAGTAGGGGTAGGCAAAAGATTGAAATGAAGTATATCGAGTCAAAAGAAGCACGCTATGTTACCTTCTCAAAAAGGAAAGCGAGCTTGTTTAGGAAAGCAGAGGAGTTTTCCACTGTGACGGGAGCAGACATTGGTGTTCTGCTCTTTTCACCAAGTGGAAAACCATATTCCTATAGCTCTACTAGTGTTGAAAAAATAACAGAAAAATTTCGTGAATGGAAACAACAGAATATTGATGAGGGAAAATCAAGTGTCTTTCAGGCATTTGATGATCTCTGCAAAGATATACAAGATGAGAACGAGAAGGGAAAAAGTCGAGAATTATGGTATAAGGTAATGTACCCTGGCGCTGAAATACCGCCTGATAAAGAGAGGTTGGAGAAGTTGGTGGAAATGAAGCTGCGGTTAGACAAAATAGATGAAGCAGCAAAAAATCACATTCGGACCGAGCGACTCAAGTTTGATTTAAATGTTGTCCCTGAATATGAAGTGGGGGAGAGTTCGGGAACTCATCATTAATAAACGTGGCTGTGGAAATTGGAGTCCTTGAATTTGGTACTAGTGTTTGGAGGAGAGTTTTATTTACCAATTATCGAGTCTTTCGTTTGGTCAATTGTTGTCTTTGTTATTGAGTCAGTCATTATTTGTCTTTCAGTGGTCAAATTATCTGAGGTTTTAGACCACAGAAAAGAAGTTTATGTATGAAGTTGTTATTGGTCCGTTGTTGTCTTTATTATTGTTGGTCTGAGGTGTTTCCATCATGCAAAATCCAATAAAATAAGCTCTTCTCTTGTACCAAACGTGCCATGGAATTTTGTGCCATCTTTAATCATCTATGATGCTTTGTGTTGTCTAGATTGGTAAACCTATTAAAACCTTTTATTGAACTAGTGATTACAATGTGAACTGGTTTAAAAAAATAACCTCTTCAACTCATTGGTGTCTTTTCATGGTCCCATCTTCCCAGTGAATTTGGCGCATTTACACCTAAGTTTGCTATATGTGAGATGGTGGAATCTTCTTAATAAATAAAGATGGAGTTGAGTTGGGTTTTTGGCAAATCAAGCGCCTTACTCATGGTAGAAAAATACTTGAGGGGCGTTTTGTTGGTGGAATAAGAGATAACAGTTCAAGAATAAAATATGGGATTATCTGATCTCGTATTTGGTTGAATTTTGGGATTCTGTGATTAGTTATACCACACTTGTCCCACAGGGTGAGATGACAATCTCGAAGTTAGTAATCCGGGGATAAAACACCAAAATAATAAAGATGCCATTCCCAAGGTTCTTCTCTCAACGTCCTTTTAAAAATGCAAGGTTAAAATATAAGTTAAACCCAACTTATTTCGTGTAAAATCAAACACATATTTTATGTTATACCTCGTATATCCATTTTTAGTCGAATGAATCAAACATCAATCAATAAAAGTATATCTGCTAAACAATTTTGACATTATTTATTCCTCTTACCATAACTTGCCATTGTAATCCCGATCAAACATCTTCTGCTTTACTTACATTTGATCAAAACCTCTACTTTACCAAACTGGAAATCTACTTGTACTGTAGGTTTAAAAGCTTATAATAGAATCGGATAAAATGTTGCGGAACTTAACCCAACACCATACGGCACGAGCTGACGATAGCCAACAATTTTCTCGGTTTTCAATTTAAAATTTTAAATAGTTTTATATTCAATATTTGTTTCAAATCATTATTGTGGCTAACATGTTATAGCTGCAGTAACTTCATACACGTGACAAAAAATTATATTTAGCTACAAAATTTTATTGTGTCAGAATAAGTTTGTTGCTATTAAGTTAGTTTTTGCGATAAATTTTTATATCTTGAAGCAAAATTCTCTATTCAGCTACAAGATTTTGTCTGTAATAATATTTTGTGACTAAAAGAGTAACATTGCTACAGTAATTTCAAACGTGTGGCAAAAAGTCACTTAGTTACAAAATATTGTTGTAGCAATAGCTATTAAGCTAGTTGTTGCCACAAGCTTTTATAATTGGAAGCAAAAATATCTATTTAGCTATAACATTTTGTTAGAAATAATTTCTTGTAGCTATAAAATGCTCTTGCTATAGTAACTTCAAATGCGTGGCAAAAAGAATACGATTAGCTACAAAATTTTATTGTAGCAATAAATTTATATCTATTTGGGTAATTATTGCTACGACAGTTAGATATTATCGCAAAAATGAGAAATTAGCTTTGCCAATTTAATTTTGTGGCTAATTTTTTTTATGAAATTGTAAATAGCCATGAAATTTTATTTTTTGTGGCTCTTTTTAGGTGTTAGCCACAATTTTCATATATGTAGCAAAAAATTTGTAGCTATATATACATAATGATGTAGTGCATGCACCACTTATGTCTGCATTTGCAAAGGCACCTCTCTCTTTCAAGCGGATTCATGGCATGTACAGTAAACTGAACAAGATTAGGATTTGGTATAAAATTGTCCAAATTTCACTCTTGTGCTAACGTTTAAAAAACAATTCAAATATATATATATATATATATATATATATATATATATATATATATATATATATATATATATATTTGATATTAGTTGGTTTCTTCTTTACTTTTCTAGCCCTTTCTGAGAAAATACAAGTTAGATTGATAAATAATACATGATGCAATATAAGTAGCAACTTTCTAGATTCTACAAGTAAAATGTAGTAACTATAATAGTAAGTTTCTTTCTTTAATCAATGAAATAAGATTTATTCTTTTCCTCGAAGAAAGTAGGTGCGAACAGAGGCGGACCTACATAGAAAGTAGGGGATCACCGGCACGCGTTAAGCTCGAATTTTCATTATATATATATATATATATATATATATATATATATA
>NW_017676389.1:2251-4226 GCF_001879085.1 Nicotiana attenuata
TATATATATATATATATATATATATATATATATATATATATATATATATATATATATCACTACAGCAAAACAGATGGTGGATGTTTTTTCTATTGGAATTCAATAGAAGAGGTTGTTCAATGTTCTTGCCAAGAGTTTGAATTTTCAGGAATTTTGTGCAGGCATTCTATTCGAGTACTCAGTGCTCATAACTATTTCATGTTGCCTGATAAATATTTGTTGGCTAGGTGGAGGCAAGAAAATCCATTGGTTCTAAAGTTTACTCATATGATGAAATCCAGTAATGATAACAACGAGTTCCAGAGTCTTCATTCTACATTCAGAGATTTGACTCTTGAATCTTTAAAGACAAAAGGTCGTCTTGAATATGCTAAGAAGGAATTGCAAAGAGTGCTGCAAATTGTTCAATGTTTTCCTGAAAATGAGCATATGAGTGAAGAGCATGAACATGTTTCTATTAGTCAATCTATAGAGAGCAATTCTCTAGATGAAGATTATCTGCAAAGAAACTAAGATATTGCAAGGTTCCTAATTGCGATGGAACTGGCCACGACTCAAGAAATTGTCCACTGAAAAGGAAAATTTCAGAAATCCCAGCAACCCAATCTCCCAACAAGTATGTATATGAGTTTCATAATATCTAATCTCTTGTTAAATAAAGATACTCATAATGCATACAAACTGAAATAAAAATTTTATTTTGGTTGCAGGATTCTAAAAGGATGGACAAAGAAGCTCTAAGTTGATCCAACTATGAAAAAGTCCTTTTGCTTACCAGAATCAGCCATTGTAAATCATAGTTTGTTGATCTCAAGTTGAATTGTGTAGAGGTAAAAAATTACAAGAAATTATTTTCTGTTTATGAACAAGAAATTAGCCGTCGTACATCATTTTTTTTGAATAGCGACATCTTTTATTTCATGTAAATTTTGTTTTAGATGAGTACAAGAGGAGGGGCTTTAATCAATGTGTTTTCATCTCTTAGTACTTAATTTGAACAAGAAATCTTTTTGCTCATTAGAACAATATATTGTATACCAGATCAATTATTTGAATAGGAATATGCTTTATTCCGTGTAAAAACTGGTTTAGATGTACAAGAGGAGGGGGACTTCAAGCCTAACCTCCAATATTATTTGGTAGAAGAGAACATCCTCTCTTACAAAATTTCAAGAATAAGCTACTAGTTTCTAAAGTTAAATTCATGAAGGAGAATCTCCTCATTGTAGAACTTATAAGTGTTATGAATCTAAAAATTTCTTGAGCTTCAAAAATATCAAACTTTTCAGCAATCATGCCTTCCAGCTACTATCCATCTTCAATCACATAGAACTTACTTCTATGCTAGACAAAAAAAAAAAAAAAAAAAAAAAAAAGAGTTACACCCATCTAGTTATTTATCCATCCAGTTATGAACATGAAACATCCTAATTCCCATTTGTAAATTGTAGGAAGTAATTAAATATATAAATAACCCAAGGAAAAATAATTGATTTACAATCTAGTGAAATACGCCACCAACCTTCACCCTTCTTATGCTTTCCGTCATCCATAGGGAGCTAATAAAATTATACGAACTCTACCAAACAAGACCAACATCGTCGCAAAATGAATTGTAGATGTGAAAAATAAAATCCTATAATTTAAGGACGAAGGCAAGAAGAAGAAAACAGAACAGATCTGTGTCCTGAAGCAGATCTTGAAAATATATTTTTAGGGCATTATTTGAAGTGGTACTGAACTAGAAGATTACCTCAAAAAGTGGTAACACAAATTTACACAACTCCAAAACTGGTAATAGTTCTAAGTCTTAGGAAGAGAAAGAAAAAAACCAGAAGAGAGAGAAGAGAAGGGGCGTGGATGGAGGACGAACTAGATGGGGAAATAACATGACTTGGCTTTAGTGTTTTATCTGGAATGACAAAAATACTATTTTTATTTGTGAGTTGCCATTGCATCATTAAGGGTATTTATG
>NW_017676389.1:4252-6717 GCF_001879085.1 Nicotiana attenuata
TATATATATATATATATATATATATATATATATATATATATATATATATATATATATATATATAAATTAAATAGGAAATAATTGATGGGTGAGCTATCGAAATTAGAGCCTATGTGTCGTGGGTAGTGGTAGAGCTAGGAATTTATACGAGAGATTAAAAAATTTGAGCCTGTGACCTATAGTACCATTTGAGTTATTCATTTGGGTGCATCTCTTTCTCATCAGAGAAAATTAGAGTGAGAAAAGACCAAATGTTACATATGCCGTGGAACGTGGTTCCTGGGACACAACTGCAGTTGATGCAATATCCATTTTAAGAGTTCTTTAAAAATAGTGAACCGAACAGTGGAATTACATGAGTTCCATTTTTTTGCCTTGCTAGTTTTAGAATGTACTCTGAAACCTTTGAATTTGGTCTTTCAGAGAGTAAGGACTTTCCCCTGATTACTAGCTAAGTTAGTTTTCTATACGTATATTAGGTGCTTTCTGCATGTATAAGCACTAAAGGCAAAGGAATGTACTGAAAAATGAGACTGCTTGCCTGAGAACAGTAAATATGGGGGGTAAAGCATTTTGACTAAGCATGACATACTATAAGCAAGGATCCATTTTTCTTTTATTTTATTATTTCCCGTCGTCATTGACCTCCTGATGTTACAACTTGGAAATAAGAAGACAATTTCAGATAATGATCTAAGAAATGTTTGTGGTGATTGATGAAACTCTAAAAGAAGTTGTGACCTTGGGACTTTAAATAGTTTAACTAAGGTACTGTGTTCATCCTGTGAAATTCATTTTGTTGTTGAACTTTGTTCATTAGTATATCGGGGAAGGAAAATGGATATTACTTGTTTGCAGCTGGAGATTTCAGTTTAACTTAAATGATTTTCTCTTTTCTGGATCTTCTTCAGATTACAATGTTGTTCATTGCTGACAGATTTCGTTAGTCTTTCTAATTGTTATAAGTTGGGATTACCTAATTTCACCAATGCTGACCATTTCAATTTGTTTTAGATTAGAATGGAAGATAACTTATGTGGGATCTGCTGAGGATGAGACTTATGACCAACTCCTAGAAAGTGTGTTTGTTGGACCTGTATCGTTTTGTGCTTCAGGTAACTATTACTCGCTTTCAACTTGCAATCTCACTTGACTGTTATGCTGTATGGATAGAGACTTATGCTGAAACCACTTTGCAGGCTGATCCTCCTGAACCATCCAAAATTCGTGAAGAAGATATTATTGGTGTCACAGTATTGCTATTAACATGCTCTTATGCGGGGCAAGAATTTATTCGAGTAGGATATTATGTGAACAATGATTACGATGATGAACAATTAAAAGAGGAACCACCTCAGAAAGTTTTGCTTGATAGGGTCCAGGGGAATATTTTGGCTGATAAACCCCGAGTCACGAAATTCCACATTAATTTCCATCCAGAAAACAATGACAATGGACAACCTACCTCTCCTGACCATGACAATGGAGAACAGGCTCCTGCCTCTCCTGACCATGCCGCAGAAGTCAATTTGCAAGGAGAAGAACCA
Source organism: Nicotiana attenuata (assembly GCF_001879085.1). Classification (NCBI taxonomy): domain Eukaryota; kingdom Viridiplantae; phylum Streptophyta; class Magnoliopsida; order Solanales; family Solanaceae; genus Nicotiana; species Nicotiana attenuata. The sequence goes on from NW_017676389.1 coordinate 5,800, forward strand.
AATGCTTCACCCAATAAATGTAATGTGCAGTGTCCTCAAACCTGAGAAACAAGAAACAAGACAGTTGCTTTGGCTGTCAAAAGTTTTCCTTCAGAGTTTGATATTTTAATGATGTCTTGTACCAATTTGTTATGGTCTCAAATCTACATTGCCTGAATGGTATTTTTTAACTTATGCCTTGAAATGTACACATGAAATGTTGTATCTGCTGGAGTTGTAGCTGAGACAAATCATTCTTAAATTAAATGCTTATTTACAGTCCAGAATTGAATTGCATATGGTATTTGCACGTGTTTTTATCTCTGATTATTATACCACCCACTTTTTCAGTCTCTTATCTGGTGATCGAATTCCAGTGTTGTGCTTTTTTCCTTGCCTTAGTGGTGAGATTTGGCTGTAAATTGGCAAATATGAGTATATCCATGTTTCAACTTATAATATCTGTCAGCATTTTGCTGAGAAAATGTATGCTCTGGAGGGGTGAAACAAGGGTCATCAATTTTGACCCATAAATATTCTGTTCAACTCGTCCAAACTTAAATAGGTTGAAGGAGTTTTGTAACCACTTTGATTTCAGTAGGTGTAATCCAAATGGCTAGGTATATGAAAGGTAAAGAAGACAAACTGAAGAAAGAGAAGGAAAAGAAAAGAAAAAAGGAGAATGCAATATTTATACATCCTCAATTACTCCAATTTTCATCTTGTGTTAATTTCCAGAACACATGATTGATAAGATTCAGACACAAAACACAATCAAAACTCACCTTTTACAAACATCAGAAAAAAGAAGAATTAAAAAAATGTAAAAGTGTGCGGAAACAAAGATACGTACCAATGTGGAAAGGCTTCAGAAAATTATTTAGATTTTAAAGAATACAATGTTGAAACCATCCTTAATCTTTACAATAACACTTCTAA
>NW_017676389.1:6737-25861 GCF_001879085.1 Nicotiana attenuata
TAATTACCTACCAGTCCCCGACCCCCCCCCCCCCCCTCCAAATACAATATAAATGGTGATATTTGTTTTCAGGAGTTAAAATCTCCATCATCTCCTGTTGTGTTGTCAAGAACTTGTGCTCTTATTCACAGGTAATATCACCAGAGTGCAATTTCAGGTGCCTCATTTCTTCTTGGAAAAGGCTTTTGAATGCCCTTTCTTATTGCCAGCTCCTAACATGGCAGGTGATTTATTCATACCTCTGTGATGCTGTAGTAATTGCCACCAATGAAATTTGCTATTCACCTTCGTATTGGTATGTGGTCCTTTGTCTACTTGTCTACTGCTGCTATGTTTTGGCTTCTTCGAATGCTGGATATGTCGTATCAGCCCCTGCGCAAGGGTCTGAAATTGGCCCCCTTGCTGCTTTTTACCGGCTTGTTTGTCGATCGCTGACTTCCCAAACTTTTCCAATGCCTTTTCTCCAAATGTTTCATCTTTGCTTGTAGAATAGTGGCCATTGAACCTTTTTCCTCTCTGCCTCAATAATGATGTTTTTCTCTCCTTGCCTTTACCATCCTTACTGTGATGGTGGTGGTGGTGGTGGTGATGGTGAAAAACTATCGCTAGCTTGTCTTTCAACTTCTTCCATCTTCCATTATTCTTCTTTGATTTTCTTGAGTTAGCAGACTTGTAGACACGCGCAGGACTTGACTTCCTTGAGGAAGAATCTGCTGAGTAGTAAGAGGGTTCTTCAAGATGGTTAGACCCCGAACCATCAAGTGATGAGGATATCTCTCTCTCACTTTTACTTGCAGAAATCATTTCACGAGCCCTTTCACTACCAATTGGAGATGAGTAACCCTCGGTCGAACTGCAGCTTGAGCTGACCGTGTACTCAGTTTGACTACTGTCTCTCCGACTATATAATTCATTTCCTCCATAGCTGCTTGTTTCGTCAGATAAATGCATCTTGGTTCGAACCTGCCTTGGCAAGGGATGATCTCTCTCACTACTGTAAGTGCTTGTCTGCTGCAAATCTGTCCCGCTGGAAGAATATGGCGAGCTTGAGCGTGAAACCTCTGATTCATGTCCATGTAAATGCCTCCTCCTCAGTCGTTTCATGTGATTATTATTTTTCAGATGTTTACTAGGCTTTTTGTCCAAGTCTACATAAGAGCTTTGGGATGGGGCGAATTGACCTTGCTTGTGATTCAATACTGACCGCCTCATTATTGCCTGCTGTGAATAAGGTGAATCCATTCTGCTCTCATATGCCCCCGACCAAGTTAACTTGCTCCCGTAATCAATCAATCCTTGAGTATGTACGTTGTTTCTGAAAATATCTGCTGCATTTGGTCCTAGCCGACCTGTTTTCTCGTTTGAAGGCATCTGGTTCTGGTTCGGGATGACCAACATTGCAGGCAAAGCAGTGAGCCCAATTTCCATATTCTGTTGGTCTTGTTGGGAACAATAACGGTCAGCATAAGGATTCTGTACTGAAGTACAATCATTTTGATTCTTTGACTGAACATTAATTGAGTGCTCTTTCTGTATCTGCCACTGATTCTCTTCGACTAAGTCTAGCATTTTAGAAGTATCATATTCCTCAGAAGAGAAGGTGTTTGCTACTATCTTTTGTTGTCTCGACTGATTTGGCTGGTAACTACTTGACTCGAGAGGCTTGGGCAATTGATCTGCTGAAATTTTTTGCATTCCGGTAGGCGGAACAACATATCCTGAATACAATGAACTTGTGTCTCCTTGTATCTTCTTGATAGGAGTAGCTAACTCTGCTTGTGGCACAAAAACAGTTATCGGTTTGATTTTATGCTCAGCTGCATGTTTATCAGCAAGAACCAGGTTCTCAGCATCCATTTGCAAGGCTGAAATGTGCGACTCGAGTTGTTTGATGACATCATTAGTTTCGGTTGAGAAGTCATGGTCCCCATCGGGCACCCTTCTTACCACACCAGATAACTCATGCATGGATTGTGAAAGATCCACTGTTTGTGCACCATTTGAGATGTGATGGAGATCGAGAACTTCATTCGCGTTTGCACTTCCAGTGTTTCCGGATTGCAATGCTTCTTGTTGAATATCCCAAGAAAAATTAGCGAAAAGACTATTCTGCTGTTCTTGCAATGCCACGACCTTTGTAGAACATGGAGCTTCTTTTTCAGAAGATTCGGTCTGTATACAAGGAATAAACGGCTTTTCAAATTTTGGACGCTTGCAAATTCTGCAAAATTTTCTTTTATTTCCAGATTCACTTGCACTGAAGCTAAACTGTGGTGGCTGTGTGTAAGCTGTCTGAGTAATCGGCATGATAGATTCCTGCTTCTCTGTAGATAAAGTAGAATCCATGACAACCAGCTCTCTTCCACAACTTTGAATAACAGCTGAAGATTTTGATAGGTCTGATAAAGCAAGGGACCGTTGATTCGCTGTGTCAACCAGGTGCTGAGGCTGAGGTAAGCTGTGCACACGCGCCTGACGTGCTATGATCTGTAAGCAGAGAAATTTTCCACTGCTGATATTACTCCAAGAGGCCAGTTCTTTTGCACAAAAGATGAATGGATATTATAAGTGTAAAAAGAACACGTCAGGTACCTCGGAATGAGCCTTAAGAACATCATTGGTTGTAGTATCGAGTAAATTCTTTAACATGACTCGTGCTTCATAATCCAACTATTTGAAGAAAGAAAAATAGTTACTGTTAGAAATAGGCCTTAAGAGTCGAGACTGACATATATAAGATGAATAATCTATTAGTATGAGAAGCAATAGGGGGCTAAAGGTATGCAGACATCAACTTATAAGTTTTCCTTAGTAATCAAAATGCTTCAAGCTTTTAAAAGCTATATCAGTTGAACAACCAAAATTAATCAGTGTCTTTTTTTACGGACATAGGCATGCTGCTGCCGACCTCGTGCCATAGTGGCCTGCCGCGGCCGACCTTGTATCATTGACATAGGCATGCCATGGCGACCTCATGCCATAGTGGCCTGCCATGGCCGACCTTGTGCCATTGACATAGGCATGCCACGGCTGGCCTCTGGCAATAGTGGCAACTCTGTGAAGATGATTTTGCAGACAATTACCATCATGCTGTGCGAAAGTCACTTTCATGTGCAACTTATAATATTAAAAACTAATAACAAATAATAAAATCCAAATCCAGATATTACAAATTAGGATCTCAAAGTTCTTTGATCAAACTCAAAATGGCGTTGAGTTCCACCACATTTGAACCTTTCAACTACTCAACTTAGCAGAGTTCAGAGATGCATAACATTATAAGCCATTTTTCCTTTACATGCAATACAATATGTCCACTAAACAACAACTACTACGCCTCAGTCCCAAACAAAGTTGGGTTCGACAATATGAATCCTCACCATAAAGTCAACAAAGAGGAACTTACACCATCAGAGGTCAACTTTGAAAGACCATCTCCATCATTTCGCAAAAGACCATACAATTGCCTCAAAGCAAGAAGGTTCGATTTGATGTTATCGAGGTCCATCTCCTGGTTGACAAGCAAGAAAAATCAGTAGAAATCAGGCTGAGGGAACAAAAGACAAGTACACAAGTAAAGTGTACCAGCTACCTGAAGATACTTTATGAGTAGGATTTGACAATGTCGATTTTTAAGAAAAATGAAGCTTAACATAAGATAAAGGTTCCATTCGGTTTCTTCACCAATTTGTTCCTTAAGTAGACTATCAAGTAATGAGCAAAAGGCATAAGCCAAAAACTCGAAGTAACGTTACTTTCACACACTTAAGTCATACCAACGTGGAACATACCGTAGAAAAATAACCAAACTCAACTTTGAGAATTAACACACTCACTTGAACAACAATAATAACAACAACAACAACAACAACGAGGGTAGTATGTACGCAGACCTTAACCCTACCCCGAGGGATAGAGAGGCTGTTTCCGAAAGACCCTCGGCTCAAGAAGACGAAAAGAGGCAATATATCAGTACCATCACTAAAAACCATATAAAAAATAACAGCATCACAAGAACCAGAAAATAGATGAAAAGCAAACCAATAACCAGTAAATAAAGCCCGGAGCTAAGAGGAACGAAAGAGTAGTGAGAACTATATACTAACCACTAGCAGTCTAAGACTAAATCCTAACACACTCGCTTGTATTGAAACAAAAAAAAGTTTGCATATTGTTTGTAAAACATATAATTGGTGACTAACTATGGCCCCAAAAGTGTGAAGTAATATCATCAAAATCCTGTCTTTTACAGCTTAAAGTTAAAAGTGCACAGACTCTAATCCAATCTAAAACAGTACATTCCCAATTGCAAACATACACAATGGAACATGCACTGTAAATTGAAGAATTTAACTTATTAACACGGACAATGCATAGAAATTTTTACGCCTATAAATGCATTTTCACAAGTTGTAGTAGGTAATTAATTCGTCTTATTTTCCCGATTAGTACTATTTTCACTGGTAAATTGTATTTAAATCACAACATTAAGGCACATATAATTAACTTTGTGAGACTCGTGACTAAACACAGTGTTAGAGATCCAAAACACTATTATACTCATCTTTTTTAAGTGCCAAAATAAATAAAAATGGACTCAAAAATAGCAAAGCGAAATGAATTGTTGGAAGAAAACAGGAAGGGGAAAAACAAAATTACAAGAAAATAACAACCAATAAATTACAAACCCAAAAATTTTCGAAGGCATAGAATTAAAAATACAAACAAACAGCATTTTAAGCAGGAAAACAGAAAGCATTTAACTTGATCATGTTAGAACAAAGCAAAACTTGATTTTCAGTTGATTTTCTATTTAAGAAATGGAAATTTTGACATCAAATTCTGAAGGAGATGAAAAGAATAACAACCTTATTCTCCATAATTCAACAAATTAAAGACTGAAAATTTCTTCTGCAAATCTTTAGGGATTGATTGCATGCATTTGAAAGATTTCGCGCCTCTTTGCTTTTTTTTATGATAAGCGGTTTCCTCTTTTCTTTTTTTAACCGCTTCCCTGCATTTGTTTGTTTTATAACATTTGATTTCTTTTCTTTTTTCCTTATACCTTCTTTTTTTCTTTGTTTTATTTTTCTTTTTCCTTAATATAATAATTTTATTAAACTCTCCTTATTTTTAATGTTAATTAAATTTATTCTCAATCTATTAATATAGAAATAGGAGAAGCAAAACAATAATTTTGCGCCAAGTGTCACTCTTGTAGATCGACACGTGTTACTTTTTAAGACAATACTCCAATAATTTTGGAGATCAAAAAGAAAAAAAAATTATGTCATCTTTTAAACAACTCACGTGATTAAGTTAACTTTATAACTGACTGGATATGGATAATATCTTAATCAGTCCCACGTTATTTGCTCTTTCAGTTATTTGTATCACTGATATTTCGGGAGCACAACAGTTCTATAAGAGTCCCACGTTTGTATAGCTATCTCAGTCCCACGATTTTTGGACTCCCATGTTTCTTCATCCACGATCATTTATTTAAATTTTTAGACTCCCACTTTTCTTACTCTATAACTCCATAACTTATAAACTGACTTCTACGCTAATAATGTTTCAAACGTCTTCTCCCTCTTCTATTTTCTTTTCTATTCTCTACTCCTTTTTTTTCTCTGCTCAACACAGAAGGTTTGTAAATATGGCTACAACACTTCATGAAATCAGTCAAATTTCAATCAATCGATTGCAATGGAACCTCAAAGTTAGAGTCGTTCGAATTTGGGAAATGCCGGATCGTTTCAATCCCGAAAATCATATTCGATTGAATTGATTTTACAAAGATGCAAAGGTAAACATATTTAACTTTAACATAGTTCTAAAAGTTTTTTCTTCTTTCTGGTTTTTTCCGATAGAGTTATACACAGAAAGTTCTGTTCAAACTAATTTTGGTACAAGACTTCTATTTGCAAGGACATTACAACTCTTAAACGTTAATTATATTTAATTCCATTCAAGGATTCCTCTTCTAAAATTGGTATGCTCAAAATTATATTTCTACCTCCAACTTGTAGAGAAACATGTGTGCTTTACTGTCTTTCAAGAACTTTACAATAGTTCTAAAGTTTCTTTCTTTATGGTTTTTATCCGATAGAGTATACACAGAAAAGTTCTATTCAAACTAATTAGCTTTGGTACAAGACTTTTCTATTTGCAAGACATTACAACTCTTAAACGTTAATTATATTTACTTCCGTCAAGGATTCCTCTTCTCTAAAATTGGTATGCTCAAAATATATATTTCTACCTCCAACTTGCAGAAGAAAACATGTGTGCTTTTTAATGTCTTTCAAGTGCTTTTATGTGCGATTAAAATTTCTATTTCTACTATATGCAATTTCTTTAGCAATATGATACATCTTAATAATGAATCTTATTTTGTTAGGTGATCGTATCCAAGCCTCGATTGGGAAGTATGTAATTAAGTTTTTTCGGACCAAGATACAAGAACTCGCTTATATCGCATGAACTACTTTGTTGTCGTACCGAACAACTTGAGTTTTAAAGAATACTCTCACAAACGAGGCTGACATTACACAAAGGACAACGGTTGAGGAAATATTTGATTCTTCATTTCATATGGAATATATTTAACTTTCGTCCTTTTGATCAGCTAACAAATCAGAATATGAGAATGTCGATGAGGCTGAATTAATCGGTAATTCTGCTCTTCCATTATTACCACGTTTTATATAATGTTTAACTAACTTTTATATTTCTAGATTGTCATTGGTCAGGTTGTGACGTACGATGATGTTAAGACACACAAGCAAGGAGATAACAAAGTGTCTTTCTCAATGTTACACTCGAAGATGATCAGTAATTATTTCTCTAATTGTAAACTCATACTTTTACAATTATATTATTTATACTATTTGTTGATGACCGCATTAACCTTGAAAACTTATAGGAGGAACAGGTTTACGGCAACCTTATGAAGTCGGAACTTGTGGATCAGAATTCAGCCCTCAGCTTGAATGGAGCTTATAGACCGGAACCTTTTGATTGTTTTTTGACAATTTATAAACCTCAAAAAATTCCGAGGTTTTACCAACTTTAATCTATATTTTAAATTTAGTTTCCAAAATTTATTAATTTCTAATTTTTATTTATCTTATCTATAGGTAAAATACTCAATGCGTAGTTGTTGGTATCTCTACAAAACATTGGATCACTCTAATTCTACCGCATGTATGTTGAGTTTAAATATAGGTTTGTAAAGGGTGTAATTTTCAATTCCGTGTGCTTACGTAATATTACGACGATTTATCACTTTTACCATGTTGCGACTTATGCAGGTTAGTTGTAACATGTCAATCAACTGTGAGCGGATTACTCAAACAAACTCTCAACAAAGTTATTCTGTCAAAGATGAGCTAGCCACAGGAATTGTATCATTTAAAACTATTACGAATTTATTTCAGTGTACCGAGTGAGTTAAAATTTAGTATTCAACTATAATTACTTTATGTTTCCCCGTTTAATTTACAATAATATTTTGGTTCTTAAATAGGAATTGACCTACTGGATTTGCTGCAAAAGTTGTGAAATTGGAACTGAACGAGGATGGTCATACTTGGCATGCAACAAGTGCACTAAAAAGGTTGACAAAATTTGGGAACAATTTTTTTTGTAAAAAAATGCAATGAAGAACAATGTTCTGTGGGCACAGGTAATTTTCATATTCATATGATTTTAAAATTTATAAAAAGGAAAAGCACAAGATTAAAAAAATCTGGACTTGCACGTATCGACTTTCAAGTTTTTGTTATTGATGGAACCGCTTTATATCATTATTGCTTTGGAATCGCGAAGTTATGCAATTATAGGAAAGTCCGCCAAAGAATTGAAGCAAGGATTACTTGAGGTATACTAATCAACTTAATTTAGTTGTCAATTATGGTGATTTTCTAACATAATGAAATTTGGTGTAGGCTTTGTTTTGGATGACGACCGTTCTTATCCAAGTGAACTGGATGATATTCTTTATAAAGATTCATGTTTAAGGTTATTGTTAAGCCATCTAATATTGAGAAAAAGGACCGAGTTCTACACTTTTATAGATAACTGATGATTACGATCTCCTAAAGATACTGCCACTCTTCGCTCCAAGACACATTCAGTATAAAATATTATTCTTAGCAAACTCCAAATACAAACGACAACTAAATTAAGTTGTCTATCAGTATGTTACCTTCAAAAATTAATGTTATATTTTATGATGTGTTTCTTTGTAAAGGATTCAGTGATTCCTGATGGACAAAGTTTCGGGCGGAGAGAAGCAATTTGGTAATCATTCAAAAATTAAAGTTGTAATGACATTATTAATTAACAGGCAAAAAAGCATTAGTTCATTCAAGTACATGTTTGAGTGAAATTTGGAGCAAAGTTTTGGAAAAAAACAGTGCTAGAATTTTGGTACATTAGTGTACTAAAGCGAAGATCTTATGATGTTGAAGAGTTTATCTACATGTTAAATTCATGCTTAACTATTTCCAATGAGAGCAATTTGACCAGATTAAGAGATCCCGATGCTGTTTGAAAAAGTTTTTTCTAATTTTCATGTCAAATGTCTTGTATTTTCTTCCTAATTTGGAGTTCAATGTGCCAATTATTCAATCTTGTGTTTGCAACAGTATTGATCTCAGCATAACACTCAAGTCTAAAAATTATTTAGTTTTTAAGAAATAGTAGTAAAAATTATACAATCAACGCCTTATCGGTCTCTAACTGCTTCTCCAGCTTTTTCTTATTTTTGTAGGATTTTTATTGGCCGAAAGTCAAGTTACGCTACTCCACAGACTCTCATCCAAAAAAGCATATCAGAAAGTGGATCATCTGTGGTAGAAGATGGTGCAGATTGGAAAGCAAAAATTATCTCCTTTGAAGACGTATGACAAGAGAACTAGATCCTCCAAATCGGCATCGGGATGATAGCAGATGACGACCTTAATTTGTCAACTTTCTAGCAAAAAGGTTCAAAAAGTGAATAAAAAAAGAAAAGAATCCATAATTGCCTGTGCTTGGAATGACTTTTGCTTTCAAAATTTTATTTTCCCTTCTCTAAGATGCTTTGAAAGAAAATAGTGGTTTAGTCCAAAAACATTGCTTAGTTTCTCTTTCAGTTATTTTTTTTCCTTAACATGTTTTAGTTATTTCAATTAGCCGAATATTGAATATATTTGTTGACGAAGTCAAGATTTCAATTCAGCCTTTTCATATTGTACCATACACATTCGATAGTGTTAGCTCATTCTTGGGAGATGCTTTATCACAAGTGGAACTATCCGTCAAACTTTAGAAAATTGCTGCTTAATTTGTTAAATTCTAAGTGTTGAAATTGCTAAGAAGCAAATTGATAGTTTGGTTTTTTGGATTTAACAGACGACATTTTGGTCCTTGTGAATTGCTTTTATGCAGACTTAAGTGATTTTTTACATGGGCTATTCTTTATTTGTTGTCGTGGTGGATTCGATGGAGTTTAAGGGTGGTTTAATGGAGGTTTTAGAAGGTCATTGTGCTCCTTACCTGAGACATTGACGCCTAATGACATTCACGAACATGAACATATTTGCAGTACTCTGTTTCATTTTTACCGTAAATGAATGCCAAAAAGCTGAATTTGCTCCAATCTGTGTCTATTATACTTCCGGAACAACGTCACCATCCAAATGAGTATGTACAATCATAGAGGCGCGTATAATACTATTGAGTATTTTCTATTATTTACAATGGGTTCGATTGCGTCCTAATCTTTCGAGCCTTGCTTTGCCCTTGAGGTTGATTATTAACACAAAATGCAGCAATTTGCTTTCAGCTTTTGCTTTTGCTAACATCCTGTTATTGACTCTACAAATATCACATTCTGCCATGTAAAGTATATAGAAAGATTTGCATTATGTATGGTTAAACTTTTGGATTTTGCTTTTAGTTAAAATAATCTGCTCATTTGTAAATTTAATGGTTTACTTATTCAGTATGTACTTGAATGCATATTTTTGGTTAAGTTTTTGCTCTCAGTAGATATAGTCAGAGTCATTACTTTCAGGTTATGTTGTATATGATTGGGAGTTATGATGAGCCATGGAATTCCAATTAACTGAAATTTGTGATTAACTGCTGTGTCGTCTGCCAGAACTCAGTTAATTTGAATTGTACTAAAAAAATTTTACTACTGTACAAAAACTAAAAAAACTGCCTAAAATTGCCAGCAAAGTTATGATAGGTTAGGAGAGTTGTTGGATATGCAGCTCCTTCAGTGAACGGAGATGAATGGATACCACGGATCCTTTTTTTATTCTATTTGTTAACGGACCTTCAGCGTGCTCCGAACACATAGCAGTATAGCTTCTCCTTTTGAATATTTAACAGTAGTTGAATAAATACATAGCACATAATAATGTGCTGCGGAGAAACGTCGATACAAACTCTGATTATTCGACTACTAGCCTATCATTGAAACACATTAATTTCCAGACGAACCCGTAAACTGTCTCATGTGTGCACATACGTATTTTGTACGGAATATTGAGGGGGCGTGTCTGATTTGAATAGCATGGGTTCCGTAGTAGCTAAGGTTGCATCCATAGTGTAGGGCAACAAGCCAACAAGGTACTAGGCTTAGGTACAAGATGCTATTTGGTTGGCGGAGTCATTTTCATCCCACTTGCAGGGACTCAACCTTTGGTCAGATATAGGTTCCAATCAGCTCTCCAGCTTGTAATACCCGAAAGTTGAGCTCTAACATCGGTAATGGTTATCCGCATTAGTTTTTTTTCCTCACATTCTTCGCTGTTTAGCTTAGTACATTGATATCCAGTGTAATTATTCACGGCATTGGTTTAATTATTAATGGATTCAACAAAAGATTTAAGGAATGTGAGTTTTACATCTTTTTCCTGCGTATGCGGATTGATCTCCGCAATGGTTGGGGTCATACCATGAGTATGCTAATTTCATTTTTCAGTCACAGAGCACTGAAATTTATGTCGCACAAAAAAATGTGTAATAGCATTAGTTAATCGCTTACTACAGAGCATTTTCTCCTCGATATTCATCTGTAGTTTACACCTTAATTATCTCAGTAGACAATAATAAGCTCAGGCTTTCCAATGGCCTAGCAAGTAAATGAGTTTGGGCAGTATTTCAGCTTTCCACATTTGTTGGTGAATCTAGATTATAAGCATAGAGTAAACTGAAAAAGTTGCCCATTGGTTAAAGGTGAACTTATGAGGAAACCAACAATGTTGTCGGCTATAAGTTGATAGATAATGCTACTAATAGCCAGTTTGGGCCGAGCTGGAAAAATCGAAGAAATGATTTTTCAAAAGTAAAGTATTTTTGGTGTGAAATAGTTTGTGGTTGGCTAATTAATTTAAAAGTACTTCTAAGCAGCAATTAGTGTTTGGCCAAGCTTTTAAAAACTGTTTCTAAGTGTATTTTTCTTAAAAGTACTTCTCAAAAAGTGCTTCTAGGAAGAAACTACTTTTTTCTGCTTCTCCAAAACTGCTTGTGCTTCTCCCCAGAAGCACTTTTTTTCCTCCTAAAAGCTTGGTCAAACGCTTCAAATTTGGAAACAAGCACTTTTTTTAAAAAAGAAAACTGTTTTTAAATTTGGAGAAGCTTGGCCAAACAGGGTATAAGACTTTTGCGTAAAAGAGCGGATGCTTTCACAATTAACCATTGTACATAAATCAAACTAGACGCGACAAATGCTATCGCAACCATAGAGTAGGCTATGTAATATAGACAAATGTTATTTATAACTTGTCTTCCTACTTAAATTAATCGACCAAAATTTGAGGGGTTCAATATTTCCGTCAACAACAAGGAGACTTTTGTAATTAATAAAGCCACGATAAAATATTGTTCTTGATTAATCATCGTCATTAATTAAATAAATCAAGAAATTTTAATATTGCGGACTAGAGAATTAACTTACGCAGAATTCCCTCTTAAGTTTGTTTGGATCACTTTACAGGATGTTTGTCTTAACTTGACTATGATGTTTCTCTTTGCAGCGAATAGTGGCGATACAGTAGATTTGATTTAAGCGTGTGTTTCATATTTCTGACATTACCACCTCTTTTTATAACTTGTGCTCTTATAATCCATAAAACGCTGATTGTAGCTGCAAGTTTGTTTTCGTCACAACTTCGCTCTCACAAGAGTATGTGGTCCATTTTGTTTATGCGCCTTTACTTTCCGATTCATTGAAGGTTCTACTAAACTTCTTCATTTGTCTTCCTTGAAAAAGTTTGTTCACATTTTGATATGTGGACTTCATGAATATGTAGAAATCTAATTTCTATCATCCACAAACTTATACTGATTAGCATTTGTTGGTAAATATTCTTTTACCTGAAAAGGTTGTGCAAGAGTTTGATCATTCAACAACTTTCCATTAAAATGGCAGAAATAAAAGTACAAGGGTAGCTCCGCAAGAGAAGATATTCAAATAAATCTCAAAATTTCTGTGAAGTTGAACTAGCTACTTCACTTTAGTTCTCTATATGATGTCTATAACTTGACAAGGCATCCTTCATGAATACTCAACATTCTCTTCTGTAATGTAAGTTTCTGCAGTTAATTGAGAGAAACATATATCATTGAATAACTTACACTAATGCAATGTAAAACAGCATTATCAGTTTTCATGACAGTTAATTGAAGTTTGCAACAAGACGAGGTCATCCCTAACTTTTATTCATGAATTAGCGTATGATAAATATGTGAAAATTATAAAAAAATAATCTAATTTTTTATAAGACTTCAGTTTTGTCCATCATGTAGAACACAACCTAGAGACAACACCAAAATATTGATATTGCACGCATGGGTACCTTGTGCAATTCATCTGTATTTCACCTTTATAATGGTATTGCTTATTAACTAATAGCCTAATTTATGTTGCAGTTTGTCTACTTTAAAATCTTTAAAGGTCTCATCAAACAGTCTTAATTCTCATCAAATAATCTTAAGCAGGCGCTATTTGTTGCCTTTGGCGAACAGTGCTAATACATGTAGCTAATAATCTAATTCTTCCTTAATAGCTGTTTAAAATGGGTAACTGTGTTTACGCATGAAATCAATTTATGAATATTTTGTGCATTACATGTTTAAAAAATAATAGCGTTCGCATGCTTCTTTGTATACTATGTTTTTCATATAATATTTTCTTATAAAAATTTATATTTTATATTCCCCGCGCAACACGCGGGTATGGATACTAGTAAAATATTAAAATAGAGTTTAACTTTTCTACACTAACAAAATAAAGACTTTATACAAGCGGATTTAGCAACCAGTAAACAAGAGTCAACACATACAGTAACAATTAAAAAAATTGACGTCATTATCATAAATCAAGTTATTGAATATTTCGAATTTCTAAATTTGAAACTCATTTCGTTCCATTTTTAATAAAATAGTAAAAGATATTATATTAATAATAAAAAAGGGATGGAGGGGATCCGTATATGTTGTTCAGGTCAATTAAAAGGTGCAGAAATTATTAGAACTAAATGTGAAAATTATCGGAAAACATCTCTTCATGTCATTATAAATACTATTTGTAGTAATTGGAATTCGTGATCTGAAAGATGAGACAAATATCCTATGATAAAATATTATACTACACTAATAACTAGATGAGACATATTATTATTCTATTACAATATGATAAAGTACACTAATATGACAAAAAAATAAGTACACTTCAAGCGTATCTTGATCGATTGAAATAGAAAAAAAATTAAGACAAAATGAACATATTGGGAAGCACGAAAATGAGATTATTATTTAATCAATATTAGTCAAATATTATATAGTATTAGCCAAATCACAATCTAAGACAGTCAGCAGAAGACAAACCAACACCTACTCAAATTAATTAAATTAAATCTCGATAACGTAAAAATATATTAAAATAGCATTTAAATTATCTACACTAATAACATAATTTTTTAATACATTTTCACATTATTTAAAATATATCTACAATGATTATCTATAATACGACTATTAATGAAATTAATGACTTAAAAACAGAGACATATATCATACTGCAATATGTTACTGTAGACAATAAATTTGCGTCGAGAAAATAAAATCAAGATCGAAAATATCGCAACAATCGTAGTATTTTATTTCGAATATTTGAGTGTACAATCTCTATGATTCCTCTGATTCTGCTTTTCTAGTATAATTTCAAGGGCCTTTGAGCTTGATCTTGAATTTGAATTTGATTTATCCGTCGCGAACACTTTGATTGTAGCCACGAATTTTATCACGAACAAGTAGCCTTGATCTTGAACGCCTTGTATTTTGATTTGACTTCGTTCTTGATCTTGAATACTTGAATCGTTCTTCGTTCTTGAGCTTGAAATTGATTTCTTGAACTTGAACTTGGTTGCTTGAAGCCTGAAACTTGTAGAGAAATTTGCAGTGTTTGATCCACGAGCTCTCTCTTGCTTCTTGTTATAACTTCTGGTCCCCTTTCTGGGTTATGAAGACCCCTATTTATAGCTGTGGAAGGGAGGAGTTGTGATACGAACAAACTCTTTCCGACCAATCACATTGAAGTGTGACATGGCCGCATTTGATTGACCAGAACATGGCACTTGCACACATGGCGCGATTTCATTGGCCTTTTTGTGTGACTTGGCATGCCTTGTCATTTTGACACGTGGTCCTATTGGCTCTTCCGTTTGACTTGGCGCGCCACATCATTTGACACGTGGCACCAAATTGGACCTCTAGGAAGATGACATCTTGGGCTTAATGAAGTGGCTCATCACTTTAGCCCAATTATTACTTATCTATACCATATATGAAACATTATTACTAAAAATGTGCATAATTCCATTATTACCCGCCATGTTTATATTTTTCCTACAAAATTTATACCATTCATTAAGTACCCAATATTAATAGCTGATTCCTTCCAAATTAGGCGCCTACAAATCTGGGATAAATATTTGAATAGCTTATTCCTTCCAAATTAGGCGCCTAAATATTTGGGACTAAATATTTTTTCATATTCACATCAGATTTGTTTCCTCCTTTTTCTACAGGCTTCTCTTTCCTCATTTTTCACGTCCTCGCCTGCAACTTTTAATCCACGCCCAGTAAGTCAACTCATGTCTCCAACATCATCCATTACCGAGATTCACCAGCAATTTGTTGCGCCTGAAGATATATTGGAATCTGATTTCGGGGAGTCTCCCATGAAGAAGAAAAAGAGAATCAAATTTTCCATTCCTTTAGCTCCAGTCAACAAATTTTCTACAAATAAACTAAAAATCAGTTTAAGTATTGATAAAGCAATATTGTTTTAATGGTATCTACAAATTACTACATTTATACTACAATTAAACTGCAATCTATGTTGAAAAAAAATGTTGACTACAAAATTTTCTCCTAATCTACAAATTTTCTACAAAAAATCTACAAATAAACTACAAATCAGTTTACGTATGTATAAAGCAGTATTGTTTTGAAGGGTATCTACAAAATTACTACATTTATACTACAATTACACTACAATCTATGTTGAGAAAAAATGTTGACTACAAAATTTTCTCTTTATCTACAAAATTTCTACAAATAAACTACAAATCAGTTTAAGTATTGTATAAAGTTGTATTGTTTTTAAGGGTATCTATAAAATTACTACATTTATACTATAATTAAACTATAATCTATGTTGAAAAAATATGTTGACTACAAAATTTTCTCTTCATCTACAAAATTTCACAAAAAAAAAAACTACAAATAAACCAACCTTTCTTATTCCATCTTCATCCTTGTCAAAGGCCCATGACTACTCCTTAATGAAATCTTCAAGGTTGTATATGTACCAAATTGGTACCGCCAGTATTTGGCGTTATTATTGTATGGGATTTACAATGTGTTTCATATTGAATCTCTTTGGCTAAAAAACTGATTATAAAAAATGGGTCTCATCTCTGTATTTTTTGAGAAGAAGAAGGAATGGAGAAGAGAAAGAAATGGGAGGGGGAAAACAGTGCTGGTCAGATCTTGGGAATTAAGGGGAGAGAGAAACGTGGGATATATGGACACCTTTAATTAAGGAGTAAAAAACTGCCAATTAATTATACCTCTAAATTAATTATGGTATATAAATGGTAATTTGGTATGCTGAAATGTAATTAACTCAAACCTTAAACATTGAGGGTAATAAGGTTTCATATGTGGTATAGGAAGGTAAAAATCCCTTAATCCAATTATATTAGCCCATAATATTTATTTGGACTAGCATATTTAAAATATGGTCCATATTATTTTATCGATTTAAATTCGATAATATTTTAATGCTTACAAATGCTCCCTACTTCAAGACTTGTCACATTTGTTTGACTAGGTTTGAAGTAATATTAAAGCAACATCATTTCTTCCTTATCTCTTTTCACGTAAAACTTGGCCAATTTGCCTTAAAGTAACCATTATAATTCCAAAGCTTGAAATATTAAAGTTTCCAAGCTTCAGTCAAAACACTAAAGTTCCACGTTCGCACAAGGAACAACTTTCCACTTGCACTAGGACTCAAAAGTGATATTAGAAGTGTGTTAGGAGTAATATTACTTATACCCATGCCTATATAAATAGACTCCGTATTTTGTATGAACTTGGACCTGATTATCCTTATTTGAATTCCGTATGACAGCCATCAAAGTCCATGTTGGAGACTGATTATTGCCGCCCCTTTTCAACTGGTCCCACATCGGGACTATGTCTTCTTCGATGCCTTTTGCAAGCTCTATAAATAAAGTATACTTTATTCTATTAACATTATTTTCGGCGTTTGCAAACCACTTTGAGTTCACTTTTGACGACTTGGAAGTATTGACACGAAAGTAATTTCTTCTTCTTTTCTTGTGCTTTTTCTTTGTTTTACTTTGTTGTCTCTTTTTTTCTTTTTAGAAGTAACTTCGTTAAATTACGAAGTCCTTTATAAGTTCGAGACGAAGGCCTTTAAAAGTTCGTGATGAAGATCTTTAAAATTTGCGGTGGCAAACCATTAAAGTTCGTGATGAAGACCTTTAAAAGTTGCGAGGAGCCATAAAAGTTCGCTCGAAGATCCTTAAAAGCTTGTGGTCAAGATCATTAAAAGTTCACAGTGAAGACCTTTAAAAGTTCGCGGTGAAGATCTTTAAAAGTTCGCGATGAATATTTTTAAAATTTGCGGGGAAGACCCATAAAAGTTCGTGCGGAGACCCTTAAATGCTCGTGGTCAAGATCTTTGGCAGTTCGCAACGAATACCTTTAAAATTTGCGGGAAAGACCCATAAAAGTTCGCGCGAAGATCCTTAAAAGTTCGCAGTCAAGACCATTAAAAGTTCGCGGTGAAGACCTTTAAAAGCTTGCAGTGGAGACCTTTAAAAGCTCGCAGTGAAGATCTTTAAAAGTTCGCAACGAATACCTTTAAAATTTGCGGGAAAGACCCATAAAAGTTCGTGCGAAGATCCTCAAAATTTCGCGGTCAAGACCTTTAAAAGTTCGCGGTGAAGACCTTTAAAAGCTCATAGTGGAGACCTTTAAAAGCTCGCAGTGAAGATCTTTAAAACTCGGATGCCTTTAAAAGTTCGAGACGAACACCTTTAAAAGTTCGCAACGAAAACCGTTAAAAACTCGGATGCCTTTAAAAGTTCGAGACGAACACCTTTAAAAGTTCGCAACGAAAACCGTTAAAACTCGGATGCCTTTAAAAGTTCGAGACGAACACCTTTAAAAGTTCGCAACGAAAACCGTTAAAAGAAGTCCGACACAGACATCCCCTCTTTTTCTTTTTTTTTCTTTTTTTTTAAGACAGAGGGCGGACTTGGAGACCAACAAACTTAAAGGTTTGGCGAACCTGAAGGCACAAAGAATCCTTGGGCTTCAATGCAAATATTTGACATCCTCCTAAAATCGGCCCATTGAAGATATCACTTCACCATGGAGAGTTGCCCCCTTTAAATCAAATGAGATCAAAGTTCAACGGGAGGATAGCATTTCAGCTTGATCTTACATTCCTTCATACTTCATTCGAGCAATAATTGGGGCAATATGTATCTTTTGAACTTATGCGACTGAACTTAGAATGAAACTCTAAGCTGCCTACGTACCTCGGTGAAGAGGATCAAGTCATACTGTAGTTCAGACTGGGTAGATATTTTTTTTTTTACGTCCTAACTTTTGCCTAGGCCGCCTCTTTCGAAGTTTTCAACCTAGCGGACTCTTTTTTTTTTGCAGGGGCCGTACACAGTTTAGACTCATACGGGCCAGGAGTGTAGCAACATGCAGTTTAGGCTCGTGCGTCAAGGAGCGTCATGACTTGCAGTTTAGGCTCGTACGTCGAGGAGCAT
The DNA here is from genome assembly GCF_001879085.1 of Nicotiana attenuata. Taxonomy (NCBI): domain Eukaryota; kingdom Viridiplantae; phylum Streptophyta; class Magnoliopsida; order Solanales; family Solanaceae; genus Nicotiana; species Nicotiana attenuata. Next base: position 25,124 of record NW_017676389.1, read on the forward strand.
CATGACTTGCAGTTTAGGCTCGTACGTCGAGGAGCATCATGACTTGCAACTTCATGGGTAATACTTCTTCAAAAACTTGCCGTTGATAGGGCCGATTCTCATACCATCTGCATCAACCAGCTTGTAAGCCCCACTTTAATAAGCTTCTTGTACGACATATGGCCCATCCCATTTTGAAGTGAACTTCCCTAAAAGGTTTATGGGAAGTAATTATGGGTCTTCGTACGGCAAGGACTTGATCTCCTACTTGAAAGGATCTCGGGCGAACTCTTTTATTGAAGGCGCGAGATAATCGAGCTTGATAACATTCAAGACTCTGTTGAGCTTCCAATCTCTTTTCATCAAGAGCTTCCAACTCTGTTAATCAAAGTCGAGCATTTTCTTCATCAGTGATTCCTTCTTGAATAGCCAGTCGTAACGAAGGTATTTGACGCTCAAGTGGCAAGACGGCTTCGACTCCATAAACGAGTGAATAAGGAGTCGCCTATGTTGGCGTGCGGTGAGTCGTCCTATATGCCCATAGAGCTTCTTCCATACGGTCATTCCAATCTCGTTTGGATTTGGAGACGACTTTCTTTAACAAGTTGCATAGAGTCTTGTTGAATGCCTCAGCTAGACCATTGGCGGCAGAATTGTACATCGAAGAGTTACGTTGCATGAAGCCAAAGAGATCACAAATCTTGTTTATCAACCTATTATCGAATGGCTTTCCATTATCCGTTATTATGTAACGAGGAA
>NW_017676389.1:36225-37660 GCF_001879085.1 Nicotiana attenuata
GTTTGTATTTTTAAGCTATTTACCTAATTTTTTCAATAATAGCCTATATTCATATATAATTGCTTTTTATCTATATTAATTGTGTCAAAATAGCCTTCTATATTTTATAATGCTAAATTATTATTGTTAATCATTTTATTGCATAAATAACATTTTTTTTTATTTATTAAGCATTTTTATAAATTATTGATTAATTTTTGTGTATTTAAATAATAGCCCATTTGTAAAACCAAAATTCGGACCGAAATTAACCCAGTTACCCCTGGCCCAAGACAAAATGACCTTGTCTAATACCCGGTCGGTACCCATTTTAACACGCCCCGTTTTTTTTAAACTTCCCAGCCGTTGATCTTTAAAGATCAACGGCCCACATCCTTCCCCCGTTTTAACTTACCCTAGAACTAAAACCCTAACCCATTTTCCAAGATTAGGGTCTACAAATTGAAGACTTCACAAGATTAGAGAAGAGAGAGAACCATGGTTTTTTCTTCATCTTTTATTTTACCTATCACATTAGCATAATTTTATGTAATATCATCACAGAGTATGTTATAAACTCTGTGATGATCATAGAATATCTAGTGCTAGCTAGTTCTTTCTTTTTACATTGCTTGTTAGTAGGTGAGGCTTTTTTATTAGCCTCAATAGGATTAGTAAGGTAAGGTTTAGCCCAGTTCGTGTTGCTCTAGCCCTATGCCTTTGGAAAGATATCCAAATGGCTATGAGATTATATGCCCTCGTGAGACTTTGCCGGCAGCTACACCATGATTCCTCTACATGAGGCTGTCATAAGGGCATTGTGAGGCGCAGAGGAATGATTATATGGCCAAGGCATAGAGGCAACAATATTGGTGCTATTGTCCCACTTATTTGTACTCTTCCTATGTGATTTCTTTTTTTTTTCTTTTATTATTAATAAAACTAGCCCTAGGCACCTCGCCTAGTGAAAAAAAAAAACCCCATTTCCCTATAACCCGCCACCCCTAAATGCTCTCAATCTCTCCACTCTCTTCTCCTACGAACCCTAGCCACCGCCTCTCAAAACCCTTTCCCTAATCCCTCTTCTAATGGGATTTCCCTCTCATCTACATACAATATTAGTATGTTTCCGCTTTTGGTTGATTCTCCATGGTATCACCTAGTACTTGCCTAAACATGGCATGTATTACCACTTTGATTCTTCCTGGCATAAAACAGCATCTGTGTACGGGGATTTGACGGCGGAGGAAAACACAGTGGGAGATATTGTGTTGGAGCTAACAATAGGACCTGTGGAATTCACGATGGAGTTTCAAGTGCTCGATGTTAGTGTTTCCTACAATCTTTTATTGGGTACGGCCCTGGATTCATACCGCCAAGGCAGTACCATCTACTTTGCATCAATGGTCAAGTTTGAATGGGATCGGTAGGAGATCGTGGTTCGATGGAGAGGCAA
>NW_017676389.1:37884-41913 GCF_001879085.1 Nicotiana attenuata
AGTGAATTTGATATGCAGTTCATGGGATCTCAGGCTAAGCTCAATAACTGGGAAGCTACTCCTCTTCCAATTCGGAAGGAGTCGTGGTAGTTAGTTTTGATTTTTCTTTGAGTACTAAATCTGGATTATTTCCAGGGTTGTAATTCAGATTTCTATGTTCCGTCCATTTTGGATGAGTTAAACCTTGTTATCTTACAATTATAAATGAAATGCAATTTCCTCTTTTCTTCTCTCCTGATAGTCTTTATTTTCTTTTCTCTTTTGTACAGTCCCTTTTATGCTGATTCCAATGATATGTCATGCATAAGGAGTCGCCGGCCTAGTCTTGATAATCAATGTGAAATAGTAATACAGGAAATTGAGTGTGAGGATGGAGGGGAATACGATAATGAGGAAGCTTTGGAAGAAATCAGTAAAGAGTTAAATCAATTTGAGGAAAAACCCAAACCTAATTTGAATGACACAGAGGCAATCAATTTAGGGGATCGGGAGAATGTTCGGGAAACGAAAATAAGTGTCCATTTGGAAGCACCGCTCAGGGAGGAGATAATTAAATTGTTGCTTGAATATAAAGATGTTTTCGCATGGTCATATAATGACATGCCGGGTTTGAGTACCGATCTAGTGGTCCACAAATTGCTTGTCTATTCGGCATGCCCGCCTGTCAAGCAGAAGTTGAGGAAATTTAAAACAGATATCAGTATGAAAATCAAAGAAGAGGTTACCAAGCAGCTTGAGGCAAAGGTCATACGAGTTACTCGATACCCTACCTGGTTAGCTAATGTGGTGCCTGTACCAAAGAAGGATGGGAAGACCAGAGTATGTATCGATTACCGTGATCTCAATAAGGCGAGCCCGAAGGACAATTTCCCACTCCCAAACATCCATATATTGATTGACAATTGTGCCAAACATGAGATTGCGTCCTTTGTAGATTGTTACGCAGGCTATCACGAAATTTTGATGGATGAGGAGGATGCGGAAAAGACAGCATTCATCACACCTTGGGGAACGTATTGTTGCAGGGTCATGCCGTTCGGGTTGAAAAACGCAGGGGCAACGTATATGAGGGCAATGACAACCATGTTCCATGACATGATACATCAGGAAATCGAGGTCTATGTGGACGACGTGATCATGAAGTCAAGGAAACAATGTGACCATGTTAGGGATTTGAGGAAATTCTTCCAGAGACTCCGCAGGTACAACCTCAAGCTTAATCCAGCAAAATGCGCGTTTGGAGTTCTATCAGGGAAGTTATTGGGGTTCGTGGTAAGTTATTGTGAACCCATTTTCAAGTTGTTAAAGAAAGATGCTGCGGTCAGATGGACGGACGAATGTCAAGCAGCATTTGATAAGATCAAGAAGTATTTGGCTAGCCCACCAGTGTTGGTTCCGCCAGAGCCAGGAAGGCCCCTGATCCTTTACCTGACTGTGTTAGACAATTCGTTTGGTTGTGTACTTGGGCAGCATGACATCACGGGAAGGAAAGAGCAGGCGATTTACTACCTCAGCAAGAAGTTCACATCATATGAGGTAAAATACACTCCACTCGAGAGGACGTGTTGTGCTTTAACCTGGGTAGCGCAAAAGTTGAAACACTACTTGTCAGCATATACTACCTATCTCATCTCTCGGTTGGACCCATTGAAGTATATTTTTCAAAAGCCCATGCCCACAAGGAGGCTGGCGAAATGGCAAATCCTGCTTACGGAGTTTGATATTGTCTACGTGACGCGGACCGCCATGAAAGCACAAGCATTGGCTGATCATCTGGCTGAGAATCCCGTTGATGACGAATATGAGCCTTTGAAAACATACTTCCCGGACGAGGAGGTAATGCATATTGAAGAATTAGAACAGGTCGAGAAGCCTGGATGGAAACTGTTCTTTGATGGAGCTGCCAATGCCAAGGGTGTCGGAATAGGAGCTGTACTGATTTCTGAGACAGGGCAACACTACCCTGTTACTGCTCAACTCCGTTTCTATTGCACCAACAACATGGCTGAATACGAAGCCTGTATCCTGGGATGAGACTGGCAATAGATATGGGTGTTCAAGAAATCTTGGTCATGGGTGACTCGGATCTCCTTATACACCAGATTCAGGGAGAGTGGGAAACACGAGAATTGAAGCTCATACCATACCGGCAGTGCTTGCATGAACTTTGTCAACGGTTTCAGTCAATAGATTTCAAACACATTCCAAGGATGCATAATGAGGTTGCTGACGCTTTGGCCACCTTGGCATCGATGTTGCACCATCCGGACCAGGCTTATGTGGACCCATTACATATTCAGATTCGAGATCAACATGCCTATTGTAACGTGGTGGAGGAAGAACTTGATGGTGAGCCATGGTTCCACGACATAAAAGAGTATCTCCGGATGGGAGTATACCCGACACAGGCTACAGGGGATCAAAAGAGAGCAATTCGACGCTTGGCAAGCGGATTTTTCTTCAGTGGAGGAGTGTTGTACAAAAGAACTCCAGATCTTGGGTTATTGAGATGCATAGATGCCAGGCAGGCTACAGTTATCATGGATGAGGTACATGCAGGAGTTTGCGGACCTCATATGAGTGGATACATATTGGCAAAGAAGATCCTCCAAGTAGGGTATTATTGGCTTACCATGGAACGGGATTGCATCAGTTTCGTGCGCAAATGTCATCAATGTCAGATACATGGAGATTTGATTCATTCTCCGCCCTCGAAATTGCATACAATGTCGGCACCATGGCCCTTCGTTGCTTGGGGAATGGACGTTATTGGACCGATTGAGCCAGCAGCATCAAATGGACATAGATTCATTTTGGTAGCCATTGATTATTTCACTAAATGGGTGGAGGCAAAAACCTTCAAATCTGTGACCAAGAAGGCAGTTGTTGATTTCGTGCATTCAAATATCATATGCCGGTTTGGGATCCCAAAAGTAATCATCACAGATAATGGTGCAAATCTCAATAGTCATTTGATGGCCGAGACATGTCAGCAGTTTAAGATCATGCACCGCAATTCCACTCCATATCGTCCTAAGGCAAATGGAGCAGTTGAAGCAGCTAACAAGAATATCAAGAAAATACTTCGGAAAATGGTCGAAGGGTCAAGGCAATGGCATGAAAAACTACCTTTTGCATTGTTGGGCTATCGCACTACTGTCCGCACTTCAGTAGGAGCGACTCCCTATTCCTTGGTGTATGGAACCGAAGCAGTAATACCCGCAGAGGTTGAGATCCCGTCCCTCCGAATCATTGCTGAGGCAGAAATTGATGATGATGAATGGGTCAAAACCCGCTTGGAACAATTGAGTCTGATTGACGAAAAACGACTGGCAGCGGTATGTCATGGTCAGTTATACCAACAGAGAATGGCAAGAGCATATAATAAGAAGGTGCGTCCACGTAAGTTTGAAGTAGGGCAGTTGGTGCTGAGACGTATCCTACCTCATTGCGCTGAGGCAAAAGGAAAGTTCGCCCCAAACTGGTAGGGGCCATTTGTCGTAACCAGAGTGTTGTCCAATGGCGCTTTATATTTGACAGATGTGGAAGGAAAATGTGTAGAAATGGCTATCAATTCTGATGCAGTCAAGAGATATTATGTATGATTCTTTTGTCTTTGTGTACTTGATTGTATTTGACATACTTTGAGATTGAAATGACGAAGGCATTTTGTTCTGCTATCTAAACACTCTATCCCTCGTTACCCCTTTGAGCCTTAAATACTTTCTTGCATACCCCTCTTTCGGAATCAATAATCAAGCTCGTAAGGCCAAGGAAAGAAAATGGAGACATAAGAGAAAAACCGTGAAGAAAAAAAAGAAAAGAAAAGAAAGAAAAAAAAAGAGAAGAAAAAAAAAAGAGAAAAGAAAAGAACAGTGAATGAAAAAAAAAAAGAAAGGAAGTAAAAGGAAAGAAAACAAAGGTGGAAGAAAAGGAAAGATCGCAACAATGAACGTAGTGGTTTGAACTACGTTTGACTTGATCCCGAAAGGGTACGTAGGCAGCCTCACTGAGGTTCAGTCATAACAA
>NW_017676389.1:43636-45797 GCF_001879085.1 Nicotiana attenuata
CTGGATAACAAGGGAATACTTTTCAAGTTTTAGCAATCAGGCGCCCACCTGGATAACAAGGGAATACTTTTCAAGTTTTAGCAATCAGGCGCCCACCTGGATAACAAGGGAATACTTTTCAAGTTTTAGCAATCAGGCGCCCACCTGGATAACAAGGGAATACTTTTCAAGTTTTAGCAATCAGGCGCCCACCTGGAGAACAAGGGAATATTTTTCAAAGTTTCAGCAATCAGGCGCCCACCTGGATAACAAGGGAATACTTGTCAAGTTTCAGCAATCAGGCGCCCACCTGGACAACAAGGGAATACTTGTCAAGTTTTAGCAATCAGGCGCCCACCTGGACAACAAGGGAATACTTGTCAAGTTTCAGCAATCAGGCGCCCACCTGGAGAACAAGGGAATACTTTTCAAGTTTTAGCAATCAGGCGCCCACCTGGAAAACAAGGGAATATATTTCAAGTTTTAGCAATCAGGCGCCCACCTGGGTAACAAGGGAATATTTTTTCAAGTCTTAGCAATCAGGCGCCCACCTGGACAACAAGGGAATACTTTTCAAGTTTCAGCAATCAGGCGCCCACCTGGAAAACAAGGGAATACATTTCAAGTCCAGCAATCAGGAGCTTGCCTGAAGAATAGAGGCACATATTGCAACTGCAGCAGTCAAACATCACCCGGAGGAAGGGTGAAACATCTACAATCAACTCAAGGCAACAACGCAAGAATCCCAGTAGAAAGATACAAGTTCGAGGCAACACGAAGAGCAAGTTAGAAGATATAGATAGAACTCTCTGTAATTCATAGATCATAGCTTAGTCCAGCTTCTTTTATTTTTATATGGTGTAATAAGGAGGTCAGCGAGCAGTAGCAGCAGCAGCAGCAGCAGTAAAATCACAGCTCTTGGTAGTCCCAGCTACCAAACCTTCCCGAGCTACACTGACCTGATTCCTGTTTAGCCCAGGATATGTAGGCAACCTCTGAAGCAGGGTGCGGTCAAGTTCTTTCAAAACTGCTTCACACGGAATATGCAAACAGGCAAAAATCGTTCATTTCGGCTCACTTGTCTTTGCACGAAAACTCTTCGTGTTTCCGGACAAAGAGGGGCAGCTGTGAGCACGTGATTTTTGCCCTAAGCAGTAATTCCCAAAATTTCAAATAAAGCAATTTTTTTTCTAGTATTTTATAATTTGTTGGCATTCTTTGGTAATTGTTGCATTTTTATTTGTGCATTTTGATTCATATGAAAATACAAAAAATATGCATTGGCATTTAGGGATTTAATTTCACAATTTTAGTATTAATTAGTTTTAGAATAAATTATAAAGAAAATTGCAAGAAAATAGTTCATCGCATTACTAATTATTGCATTTGTTTTAAATAGAGTTATAAGTAATTCTAGGAGTTAAATAGTGTAATTAGGTATTTACTTTGTTTTAGCATTTTATAAAATCAGAAAAATAAATAAATACAAAAATACAGAAAAAAGAAGAAAAAAAGAAAATTAAAACTGGTCTCAAGTAGAGACCAAATTTGGGCCAAAAAATTAGTTAGCCCAAACACCCCACCCCAACCTAGCCCAAACACCCCTACCCGGTCCAGTCCTCCCCCATAACAAAACGACGTCGTTTTGACGTCGTTTAATCACAACCATCCATCTCCCCAGATCCGGCGGCCACAATTGATTCTCAAAATATAATAAAACTGTAATAATTTTTATACAAAACTCAAAGACAATCCCCATCCTCCTCGTACATACCTTAACCCCGCCTGCCTCCGCCGTCTTCCACCCTTCTCCGCCCTAGCCCCACCGCCCCTCCGCCGTCCGCCGCCGGCCGAAAAATCGTCGCCGCCGGCGGCGATGCTCCGATGACCACCAAAAATACACCATTGAATCCCCTCGTCTTCCCCTGTCCAACCATGCCCTCAGCTCCCCTCGAATCATAGCCAGTCGCCTCAAATATTCCATCAAAGTTTCCGGCCAAGTTGCAAACTCACCCAAACTGGCCCAAATTCGTACCAAATGTCCCTCATCCCTCCCCCATCATTAATCCCTAACCAAAACCTTTCGAATCTTGCCAGAACTTCTCGAATTTCAGATCTTAGAACCGGCAGAACCCTAGCTCAGAAAATTTTAGGGATTTTGGACCGTAATTTCCCTAATCAT
>NW_017676390.1:0-33942 GCF_001879085.1 Nicotiana attenuata
AGCTGAACTGTGCTGAAGTCTAACACATGCGACTTTCGGCATGATACCTTCGGAGCATAGACACGTGGAAAATCGGAAGAACTCCCAATAGACTAGGAGGCAAAGCAAGCTCATATGCAACTTCCCCAACTAGTCTCAACACGTCAAATAGAACTATAAACCTTGGGCTCAACTTGCGCTTCTTCCCGAACCTTATGATTCCCTTTATCGGCGAGACCTTTAAGAGAACCTTCTCTCCCTCCATAAATGAGAAATCACGCGCCTTCTGATTTGTGTAACTCTTCTGTCTGGACTATGCTGTACGAAGTCGCTCCTAAATCAACTTTACCTTTTCTGAGGCATCCTTCACCAAATTAGTACCATATAACTTGGCCTCGCCGGGCTCAAACCATCAGATGGGCGAACGACATCGCCAACCATATAAAGCCTCATATGGAGCCATCTAGATGTTGGACTGATAACGGTTGTTGTAAGCAAACTCGACCAAAGGCAATAATCGATCCCACTGCCCTCCAAAGTCAATCACACATGCTCTGAGCATATCCTCCATGATTTGAAATGTCCGCTCCAACCGCCCGTCGGTCTGCGGATAAAAGGCTGTGCTGAGCTCTACCCGGGTACCCAACTCACTCTGTATTGCTCTCCATAAATGTGGAGTAAACGGAGGGCCTCTATCTGATATGATGGAAACAAGCACACCATGCAACTGAACAATCTCCTAAATGTAAATCTAGGCCAATCTCTCTGAATAGTATGTGGTCATAATCGGAATGAAGTGTGCCGACTTGGTCAACCTGTCAACCATGACCCAAACTGCATCAAGCTTTCACAAGGTCAACGACAACCCAACTACGAAGTCCATAGTAATGCGCTCCCATTTCCACCCAGGTATAACCATCCGCTAGAGTAGGACACCTTGCCTCTGATGCTCAAACTTAACATGCTGGCAATTTAGGCACCTCGCTACATACTCAACTATGTCCTTCTTCATCCGCCGCCACCCATAATGCTGCCTTAGGTCGCGATACATCTTCGTAGCACCTAGATGAATAGAATACTGAGAAATGTGTGCCTTCTATTGAATCATTTCCCTCAATCCGTCAACCTTAGGGACACATAGACGACCCTGGAGTCGCAGAATTACATCCTTACCGACAGAAACCTCCTTGGCACTACCCTGTAGTACAGTCGCTGTAGTAGGACGAGGCCAAGTATGAACTGCCTCGATATTCTTGGGATCTACCTTAATAGCCTCGCCTAATACAACATGTCCCAAGAATGCCACAGAATATAACCAGAACTCATACTTGGAGAAATTAGCATATAGCTTCTGTTCCCTCAAGGTCTGATGCACCACTCTCACGTGCTGCTCGTGCTCCTCCATGCTACGCGAGTAGATCAAAATGTCATCAATGAAGACAATGACAAACAAATCAATATATGGCCTGAACACTCGGTTCATCAAACCCATAAATGTCGCCGGGGCGTAAGTCAAATTGAAGGACATCACTAGAAACTCATAATGGCCATATCTTGTTCGAAAAGCCGTCTTCGGAACATTCGAATCTCGAAACTTCAACTGATGGTACTCCGACCTCAAGTCAATCTTAGAGAACACCCTGGCACCTCGCAACTGGTCAAACAGATCACCAATATACGGCAACGGCTACTTGTTCTTAACGGTAAATTTGTTCAACTGTAATTAATGCACATCTGCATAGTCCCTTGTTATTTCTTTACGAACAATACCGGTGCACCCCAAGTCAATAAACTCGGTCTGACGAACCCCACATCATGCTGTTCCTTCAACTCCTTCAACTCATTCGGAGCCACGAGGTACGATGGAATAGAGATATGCTAGGTACCTGGAGCCAAATCAATATAAAAATCAATATCAATATCTGGTGGCATGCCGGGAAGATCAAGGAAACACATCGGAGAACTCCCAGACCATGGGCACCGAATCAATTGTTGGAGTCTAGATAGTAGTATCCCGAATATAGGTTAGAAAATCCAGATAACCCTTCTCGACCAAGTGTCAAGCCTTGAGGAAAGAGATAACCCGACTAGATGCACTGACTGACGAACCATTCCACTCCAATCTAGGCAACTTTGGCATCGCCAATGTAACTATCTTGGCATGGCAATCAAGGATGGCGTGATATGGGGATAACCAGTCCATGCCCAGGACGATCTCAAAGTCGGTCATATCGAGCAATAGAAGGTCCGCTCTAGTCTCGTAACCATATAAAGTAACAATGCAGGACCGACAGATCCGATCCACAACAACAGAATCGCCCACATGAGTGGACACATAAACATGAGTACCCAAGGAGTCGCGAGGAACACATAGGAAATGAGCAAACAGAGATGAAACATATGAATATGTAGACCTTATATTGGATAGTACTGAAGCATCCTTACTGTAAAGAAAAATAATACCTATGATCAAAGCATCTGAGGCCACTGCATATGGTCTGGCAGGAAATGCATAGAACCTAGCTGGAGCGCCACCTTACTAGCCTCCACCTCTAGGACGTCCCCTACCAACCTGCCCCCAGCCTCTGGGCGGCTAGACGGCTGGTGTGGCAGCTGGTGTTGTAATCATAGGCTGCTGACCCTGCTGTACCGCCTTGCCCCGACGCCTAGGGCAGAACCTTCTCACATGACTAAGATCCCGCACTCGAAACAACCTCTTAGTGCGGCTGGCCTGAAGTCTAACCCTGATGGCCTGAATACCTACTGGAGGAACCCTGAATAGCTGGTGGGCAATAGGAACTCTCTGCGTGGCTCATGGAATAGGGCCGCACTTGGCTCCTGGAATAGGGCCGAACTCTCTGCCCCCAGCTGGGGCACCACTGAATCCTCCCGAATACCGAAACCGCTTGTCCCTCGTCACCTGCTCTCGACTCCAATGATGGACACCCTCTATCCTCCGAGCTATCTCTACAACTAGCTCGTACGAAGTCCCCAACTCAACATCTCAGGCCATAGTAGCCTGGATGCCATATACAAACCTGCAACGAACCTCCGCACTCTCTCTGCAGTGGTAGGAAGTATCATAAGTGCACGGCGAGACAACTTAGAGGATCTCGCCTCAAAGTCGGTCACTGACATATGGCCCTTCTGGAGATGCTCGAACTGGAACCGCAACTCTTCCCTCTGAGAGGGTGGAATGCATTTGTCCAAGAAGAGGCGTGTGAACTGGTCTCAAGTTATGGGAGGAGAACCTGCTGGTCTGCCGAGAATATAGGACTGCCACCATCTACGGGCACTGCCCTCCAGCTGAAAGGTGGTAAAGTCCATGCTGTGGGACTCAATTATCTTCATGTTGTGCAGTCTGTCCCTGCACTGATCAATAAAGTCCAAGGGGTCCTCATGTCGCTCACCTCCAAAGACAGGAGGATGAAGCCTGGTCCATCTGTCCAATAACTTCTGTGGCTCATCGACCACAGCTTGCCTGGGCTCAGGTATAGCTCCTGCAACTGGTAGAGCTCCGCCCACGGGTAGTGCGCCCGGGGTCTGATATACTGCAGATGCATGCCCTGGAGCCTGAGCGGTAGGGGTCTGTGCTCCCCCTCCCGCTTGAGATATGGCTGGGTTCGCTAGAAATAGACCAGTCTGAGTCATAGAATCCATGAAATGCATCATGTGACCCATCCTCCTACAATCCTAGCGTGGACATGAAATCAGCTGGGGCTGCCTCACTGCAGGCACCTCACCCTGCTCCTCAATGATAGGATCCACTACTAGATCCGCTGGTGGCATAGTTGGAGCGACTCTAGGATGTCCTCATCCTCCACCACGGGCTGGAGCCCTCCCTCGGCCTCCTGCAACAGGGGAGCGAGCTCCTCCGCGGTCGGGTAAGTCTCTGCAGCGNTTAGCCCTCGACCCGGGCGTAAAAACCCATCAAAATCGGGCGAACGACATCGCCAAACATATAAGGCCTCATATGGAGCCATCTAGATGTTGGACTGATAACGGTTGTTGTAAGCAAACTCGGCCAAAGGCAATAATCGATCCCACTGCCCTCCGAAGTCAATCACACATGCTCTGAGCATATCCTCCATGATTTGAAATGTCCGCTCCGACCGCCCGTCGGTCTGCGGATAAAAGGCTATGATGAGCTCTACCCGGGTGCCCAACTCACTTTGTACTGCTCTCTATAAATGCGGAGTAAACGGAGGGCCTCTATCTGATATGATGGAAACAGGCACACCATGCAACCGAACAATCTCCTAAATATAAATCTAGTCCAATCTCTCTGAAGATACGTGGTCACAATCAGAATGAAGTGTGCCGACTTGGTCAACCTGTCAACAATGACCCAAACTGCATCAAACTTTCCCAAGGTCAACGATAACCCAACTACGAAGTCCATAGTAATGCGCTCCCATTTCCACCCAGGTATAACCATCCGCTAGAGTAGGACACCTGGCCTCTGATGCTCAAACTTAACCTATTGGCAATTTAGGCGCCTCGCTACATACTCAACTATGTCCTTCTTCATCCACCGCCACCCATAATGCTGCCTTAGGTCGCGATACATCTTCGTAGCACCTAGATGAATAGAATATCGAGAAATGTGTGCCTTCTATTGAATCATTTCCCTCAATCCGTCAACCTTAGGGACACATAGACGACCCTGGAGTCGCAGAACTACATCCTCACCGACAGAAACCTCATTGGCACTACCCTATAGTACAGTCGCTGTAGTAGGACGAGGCCAACTCTGAACTGCCTCGATATTCTTGGGATCTACCTTAATACCCTCGCCTAATACAACATGTCCCAGGAATGCCACATAATATAACCAGAACTCATACTTGGAGAAATTAGCATATAGCTTATGTTCCCTCAAGGTCTGATGCACCACTCTCACGTGCTGCTCGTGCTCTTCCATGCTACGCGAGTAGATCAAAATGTCATCAATGAAGACAATGACAAACAAATCAATATATGGCCTGAACACTCGGTTCATCAAATCCATAAATGTCGCCGGGGCGTAAGTCAAACCGAAGGACATCACTAGAAACTCATGATGGCCATATCTTGTTCGAAAAGCCGTCTTCAGAATATTCGAATCTCGAATCTTCAAATGATGGTACCCCGACCTTAAGTCAATCTTAGAGAACACCCTGGCACCTCGCGACTGGTCAAACAGATCATCAATATATGGCAACAGCTACTTGTTCTTAACGGTAACTTTGTTCAACTCTAATTAATGAACATCTGCATAGTGTCTTGTTATTTCTTTACGAACAACACCGGTGCACCCCAAGTCAATACACTCGGTCTGATGAACCCCACATCAAGAGATTCCTTCAACTCCTTCAACTCTTTCGGAGCCATGCGGTACGGTGGAATAGATATAGGCTAGGTACCTGGAGCCAAATCAATACAAAAATTGATATCAATATCTAGTGGCATGCCGGGAAGATCTAGGAAACACATCGGAGAACTCCCAGACCATGGGCACCGAATCAATCGCTGGAGTCTAGATAGTAGTATCCCGAATATAGGCTAGATAAGCCAGATAACCCTTATCGACCAAGTGTCGAGCCTTGAGGAAACAGATAACCCGACTAGATGCACTGACCGACGAACCATTCCACTCCAATCCAGGCAACTCTGGCATCGCCAATGTAACTGTCTTGGAATGGCAATCAAGGATGGCGTGATATTGGGATAACCAGTCCATGCCCAGGACGATCTCAAAGTCGGTCATATCGAGCAACAGAAGGTCCGCTCTAGTCTCGTAACCATAGAAAGTAACAATGCAGGACCGGCAGATCCGATCCACAAAAACAGAATCGCACACATGAGTGGACACATAAACATGAGTACCCAAGGAGTCGCGAGGAACACCTAGGAAACGAGCAAATAGAGATGAAACATATGAATATGTAGACCCTATATCGCATAGTACGGAAACATCCTTACCGCAAAGAGAAATAATACCTGTGATCAAAGCATCTAAGGCCACTGCATCTGGTTTGGCCGGAAATGCATAGAACCTAGCTGGAGCGCCACCTTACTGGCCTCCACCTCTAGGACGTCCCCTACCCACCTGCCCCCCACCGCTGGGCGGCCAGACGGCTGGTGTGGCAGCTGGTGTTGTAATCATAGGCTGCTGACCCTGCTGCACCGCCTTGCCCCGACGCCTAGGGCAGAACCTCCTCACATGACTAAGATCCCGCACTCGAAACAACCTCTCAGTGCGGCGGACTACTGGCCTGAAGTCTAACCCTGATGGCCTGAATACCTACTGGAGGAACCCTGAATAGCTGGTGGGCAATATGAACTCTCTACATGGCTCCTGAAATAGGGCCGCACTTGAGCACCCTGGGGAGGCGGTGCTGGGTATGCGGGCCTGCTAGACAGACCCCTCACTAACTGACCTCTACCCCCAGCTGGGGCACCACTGAATCCTCCCGAATATCGAAACCGCTTGTCCCTCGTCACCTGCTCTCGACTCCACTGATGAACACCCTCTATCCTCCGAGCTATCTCTACAACTAGCTCATACGAAGTCCCCATCTCAACCTCTCGGGCCATAGTAGCTTGGATACCATAGTGCAAACCTGCAACGATCCTCCGCACCCTCTCTGCAGCGGTATGAAGTATCATAAGTGCATGGCGAGACAACTTAGAGAATCTCGCCTCATAGTCGGTCACTGACATCTGGCCCTTCTGGAGTGCTCGAACTGGAACCGCAACTCTTCCCTCTGAGAGGGTGGAATGCATCTGTCCAAGAAGAGGTGTGTGAACTGGTCCCAAGTTATGGGAGGAGAACTTGCTGGTCTGCCGAGAATATAGGACTGCCACCATCTACGGGCACTGCCCTCCAGCTGAAAGGTGGTAAAGTCCATGTTGTGGGACTCAATTATCTTCATGTTGTGCAGTCTGTCCCTGCAATGATCAATAAAGTCCAAGGGGTCGCTCACCTCCAAAGACAGGAGGATGAAGCCTGGTCCATCTGTCCAATAGCTTCTGTGGCTCACCGACCGCAGCTTGCTTGGGCTCAGGTATAGCTGCTGCAACTGATAGAGCTCCGCCCAGGGGTAGTGCGCCCGGGGTCTGATATACTGCAGATGCATGCCCTGGAGCCTGAGCGGTAGGGGTCTGTGCTCCCCCTCCCGCTTGAGATATGGCTGGGTTCGCTAGAAATAGACCAGTCTGAGTCATAGAATCCATGAAACGCATCTTGTGACCCATCCACCTACAATCCTAGCGTGGACATGAAATCAGCTGGGGCTGCCTCACTGCAGGCACCTCACCCTGCTCCTCAATGATAGGATCCACTACTAGATCCGTTGGTGGCATAGCTGGAGCGACTCTAGGACGTCCTCATCCTCCACCACGGGCTGGAGCCCTCCCTCGGCCTCTAGCAACAGGGGGAGCAGCTCCTCCACGGTCGGGTATATCTGCAGCGCGCGTTCTAACCATATATGAGAGAATAAGAGAAAGATACTTAGCATAACATCAACTGCACGATAGGAGATGAAGAAAGAGTGGTTTCCTAACACTCTATAGCCTCTCAAAGATAAGTACATACGTCTTCGCACCGATCTGCAAGACTTTATTAGGCCTGCTCATAACTTGTGAGACCTACGTGAACCTAGTGCTCTGATACCATGTTCTCTCGCTATCGCGAAGGCTTGTCCCGCATGAGCATCGTGAACGCGACTACACCTTCGAGAACGCGAAGGGTATTGGGTGGTGACCCCTCCCAGGTCCCTTTATTCTATGCAAATGTGAGAGGGACTTCACAAATGCGTAGGCCTAGGATGTCAAACTTATGCGAACATGACGACTTGATTGCGAACGCAAAGAACAAATCACCCCACATCCCAAATCCTTCATCGCGAATGCGATTACTTATCCGTGTTCGCGAAGAAGGAAAAAGGAATAGAAAATTCTGGTGTTTCCAACTTAACTCCGGGATGTCCAAAACATACCCAAGCCACTCTAGACTCCGTCAGAATGAACCAACAAGTCCAAAAACATGATACAGACCTTATCGAACTCTCAAAACACATAAAATAACATCGAATCTAAGAATCACACCCCAAAACCAAATTGAATCAAATAATGAAGTTCAATTTTTCAACTTGCTCTGAACGCGCCGAATCATGCTTAAACTACTAGGAATGAGACTAAATTTTGCGTGTAAGTCTTAAATCACCATACTACACTATTCCAGAACTCAGAATTCCAAATGGACCTCGATAACACTAAAACCTACTCCAAACCAAATTTAAAGAATTTTAAAACCTTCAGTGCGCCAACTTTCAACTTTATGCGCCGAAACGCTCCCGGGTAATCCAAAACCCAGAACGAACATACGCCGAAGTCCAAAATCATCATACAAATCTATTGGGACCGTCAAATCCCGATTTCAAGGTTGTTTGCTAGAAATGTTGACCCAAGTCAAACTTAACCCTTTAAAGCCAATTTTAAGGAACAAAGTGTTCCGATTTGAAAAAATGCTGCTAGCTACGATGATCGGTGTAAACCTCACAAGACACCCCATAAAGATAATGCCTCCAGATCTTAAGAGCATGAACAATCGCGGCCAACTCCAAATCATCTACAGGGTAATACTTCTCATGGGGCTTCAGTTGACGTGAAGCATATGTAATAACTTGCCCCTCCTGCATCAATACATAACCCAAACCAACGCGTAAAGCATTGCAATACACAGTATACATCCCTGAACCGGAAGCAACACTAACACTGGTGTTGAAGTCAATGCGGTCTTGAGCTTCTGGAAGCTCACCTCACAATCATCGGACCATCGAAACGGAGCACCCTTCTGGGTCAATCTAGTCAAAGGTTCTGCAATTGATGAGAAACCTTCACAAACCGGTGATAATAACCTGCTAACCCCAAGAGGCTCCTGATCTCAGTTGATGTGGTAGGACGAGCTCAACTCTGAACTGCCTCAATCTTCTTCGGATCTGCCTTAATACCCTCGCCTGATACAACATGTCCCAAGAATCTAACCAGAACTCACACTTGGAGAACTTAGCATATAGCTTCTGTTCCCGCAAAGTCTGAAGCACCACTCTCAAGTGCTGCTCGTGCTCCTCCATGCTACGCGAGTAGATAAAAATGTCATCAATGAAGATAATGACAAACGAATCAATATATGGCATGAACACCCGGATCATCAAATCCATAAACGCCGCTGGGGTGTTAGTCAAACAGAAGGACATCACTAGAAACTCATAATGGCTATATCTAGTCCGGAAAGCAGTCTTCGGAACATCCGAATCCCGAATCTTCAACTGATGGTACCCCGACCTCTAGTCGATCTTAGAGAACACCCTGGCACCCTGCAACTGGTCAAACAGATCATCAATACGCGAGAACGGGTACTTGTTCTTAATGGTAACTTCGTTCAACTGGTGGTATTCTATGCACATCCGCATAGTCCCAACTTTCTTCTTAACGAACAACATCGGGGCACCCCAAAGTGATACACTCAGTCTGATAAACCCCTTTTCTAGAAACTCCTCAAGTTGTTCCCTCAACTCCTTCAACTCTTTCGGAGCCATGCGGTACGGTGGAATACAGATAGGATGGGTACCTGAACCAGATCAATACAAAAATTGATATCATGATCTGGTGACATGCTTGGAAGATCAGAAGGAAACACATCGAGGAACTCCCGGACCACGGCTACCGAATCAATCATTGGAGTCTCTATAGTAGTATCCTAAACATAGGCTAGATAAGCCAGAAAACCCTTCTTGACCCTGTGTCGAGCCTTCAGGAAAGAGATAACCCGACTAGATGCACTGACAGACGAACCCTTCCACTCCAATCTAGGAAACTCTAGCATCGCTAAGGTAATAGCCTTGGCATGGAAATCAAGGAATGCGTGATATGGGGATAACCAGTACATGCCTAGGATGATCTCAAAGTCGGTCATATCGAGCAACAGAAGGTCCGCTCTAGTCTCATAACCACAGAAAGTAACAATGCAGGATAGATAGATCCGATCCACAACATTAAAATCCCCTATAGGATAGGACACATAAACAGGAGTACCCAAGGACTCGCGAGGACCAACCAAGAAATGAGCAAACAGAGATGAAACATATGAATATGTAGACCTTAGATCGAATAGTACTGAAGCATCCCTACTGTAGAAAGAAATAATACCTCTGATCGTGGCATATGAGGCCACTGCATCTGGTCTGGCAGGAAAAGCATAGAACCTAGCTGGAGCGCCACCTGACTGGCCTCCACTTGATTGGCCTCAACCTCTAGGATGACCCCTAGCCACCTATCCCCGCCTCTGGGGAACCAGATGGATAGTGTAGCTGCTGGAGCTGTAATCATCGGCTACTGACCCTGCTGCACTGCCTTGCCTCGAAGCCTGGGGCAGAACCTCTGCACATGACTAAGATCCCTGCACTCAACACAACCTCTATGTACGGCGGACTACTGACCTGAAGTCCGACCCTGATGGCCTGGATACCCACTGGAGGAACCCTAAATAGCTGGTAGGCGGTAGGAACTCTCTGCTATGGTGCGGAAATAGGGCTGCACTGGAGCACCCCGAGGAGGCGGCGACGCTGGGTATGTGGGCCTGCTAACTGACCCCTTATGAACTGACCTCTACCCCCAGCCAGGGTACCACTAAATCCTACCTAATACCAAAAATGCCTATCTGTCGTCACCTGATCTCGGCTCCGATGATGAACACCCTCGATAATCCGAGCAATCTCTACAACTAGCTCGTACGAAGTCCCCATCACAATCTCTCAGGCCATAGCGGCGTGGATACCATTGTGCAAACCTTAAACGAACCTCCACACTCTCTCTACATCAGTAGGAAGTATCATAAGTGCATAGCAAGACAACTTAGAGAATCTCGCCTCATAGTCGGTCGCCGACATCTGACCCTGTTGGAGCTGCCCGAACTGGAATCGTAACTTTTCCCGCTGAGAGGGTGGAATGTATTTGTCCAAGAAGAGGCGTATGAACTGGTCCCAAGTCATGGGAAGAGAACCTACTGGTCTGCCAAGAAGATAGAATTGTCTCCTTCTACAGGCCCTGCCCTCCAGCTGAAAGGTGGTAAAGTCCACCCCGTGGGGCTCCAATATCCTTATGTTGTGCAGTCTATCCCTACACCGACGAATAGAGTCCTGGGGGTCCTCATGTCACTCACCTCCAAAGATAGGAGGATGAACCCTGGTCCATCTGTCTAATAGCTTCTGCGGCTCGCCAGCCGCTGCTTGTTTGGGCTCAGGTATAACTGCTGCAATTGGCTGAGCTCCGCCCACGGTTAGTGCGCCGGGTGTCTGATACACTGCAGCTGCATGCCCTGGATCCTGAGCGGTAGAGGTCTGTGCTCCCCTCCTGCGTGAGATTCTGTCGGGTCCGTTCGAATTAAAACACCTTGAGTCATAGAATCCATGAACCGCAACATAAGGCCCATGGCCTCCTGGAATCCTGGCATGGACATGAAATCCACTGGGGCTGGCTCCGTTGCAGGCAGCTTGCCCTGCTCTTCAATGATAGGATCCTATACTGGATCCGTTGGTGGCATAGATGGAGCAACTATGGGACGTCCTCATTCTCTACCACGGGGTGAAGCCCTCCCTCAGCCTCTACCTCGACCTCTACAACAGAGGGAGCAGCCCCTCCACAGTCGGGTATATCTGCAGTGCGCGTTCTCACCATCTATGAAAGAACAAGAGAAATATACTTAGCATAATATAAATTTCACGATAAGAGATGAAGAAAGAGTGGTTTCCCAACACCCTATAGCCTCTCCAAGATAAGTATGGACGTGTTCGCATTGATCCCCAAGACTCTATTAGGCCTGCTCATAACTTGTGAGACCTACGTGAACTTAGTGCTCTGATACCATGTTGTCATAACCAAATTTCACCTATAGGCCGTGATGGCGCCCAACCACGCCGCTAGGCAAGGCAACGGTGAACTGACCATGTGATTGCTATTTTTTTAGTAAGTTTCCAAGTAATTAAATCCCATTTACTAAGAAATTAAGGAGTATAAAATTTAATAAAATAAAACAAAGGCAAGTAAGTGGGAAAATATAGTGACATAAGTACTCCAAAATATGAAGTTTACTAGTGAATGTGCCAAGACCTCATGTCACAAGTGTATGAGCAACTAGTAGAATATACAAACTCTAGCTACTGTCTGAAATAAAGTAGATAGAAAATAAATACAAAAGAGAGACTCTAGGTGCTACACAACGGCTTAGGAAACAGCTCACCACTAGGCCTCAGGGTAACGGGGGTACGCCAGTATGGCTGCCAGATGCACTCCTGCACGGTTAGTGTAGAAGTGTAGCGTGAGTACATAAACAACATGCAGATCTAGTCTAAGCTTGAAGAACTAGTGAACATGGATCGACATTGACACTTAATATGGGCTAACAATAAAGTATAGAAATTCTAAATAAGCATTGGATTATGTAAATAATAACGATAACTGAATAACAAGTAGTGAATAAATAATTCTTTCACAAATAGTGTCATTTAATAATTACAACCTCACAAGCAATAAAATAATATCAAGTGTAATTAGGCTCCGAGTATTATTAAGCACGATTTATGCCGAGGTGGTACGACCTAATCCACAATAATGTGTACACTGCCGAGTGTCGAGCGGCAAGAACCATAGATGCATCTATTCTAGTGCCGAGGCGTTCATCCCGCTCCACAAGAAGAGAGGATACATTATGAAC
This sequence comes from Nicotiana attenuata, assembly GCF_001879085.1. Classification (NCBI taxonomy): domain Eukaryota; kingdom Viridiplantae; phylum Streptophyta; class Magnoliopsida; order Solanales; family Solanaceae; genus Nicotiana; species Nicotiana attenuata. The sequence continues at coordinate 12,737 of NW_017676390.1, forward strand.
ATCCGATTAAAAAGGTATTACAAGGATAAAACACAAAGTAACATAATTCCTATTAACGGTCAAGTAACCCGCCAAAACTCATGTAAGGAAGTTCAGTCTCTTACAAATCTTTTATCAAGTTTCAATATAAATTAGGCACTTTAATTAACAAGTAGGGCACAAACATCACAAGTATTTCATGATTTGGGCCCTAAACTACCCGTACATAAGCATAATTAGTAGCTACGTACGGACTCTCGTCACCGCACGCGTACGTAGCCCTCATAATTAGAGGCAAATAGCTATTTAAATCACCTATATGGTAAATTCCCTCTTACAAGGTTAGGCAACAGACTTACCTCATCTCAAAGCTCCCTTTCCGGCCCACAAATTCGTTCTAAAGCCTCAACTCGGTGACAAACAATCCGAAATTAGTCAAATTTTATATAAATTAATCAATACATGTTCAAAATTTTATAATTTAACTATTAAAGTAATTACTCAACCCAAATTGGAAGATTCCTAAAATTCACCACCAGGCCCACGTGCTCGGATTCCGGAAATGTTTGAAGATAAATGTTACCCATAACCTCACTAACTCAAATATATAATTTTCGCCCAATTCCATAATTTTTTTCGTGGTTTAATCCCATTTTTATCATAAACTCATAATTTTCATAATTTTACATGTTAAAATCAACCGATAATGACACGACCCAGAATTTCCACCTTTGGGACCGTGATGGCGCCTAACATTTTACTTGCCAGGCAAGCCAACGTTAGAAAAATTTACCCATTTTAACAATTGAATTAAATAACGAGAGATAAGTGGAATAACTGAAATATTAATACGGAAGATAAAACTACCAAACATCTATTACATTTCCCTGAACCTAGTATCACAAGTGCACGAGCTTCTAAAGTAATACACTTAAAGGTTTGAAATAAGTGCAAAGCTGTCTGAATGAAGTTATACAGCTACAAAGAAAAGATGATGGGGACTCTAGGAGCTGCGGACGCTGAACAGACGTACCTCAAGTCTCTGCCGATGTCCAATCCGGGCACGTTAATAACCGCCGCTGGGATCGACTCCAAAATCTGCACAGTGTGCTGAGTGTCATATCAGTACAACCGATCCCATGTACTGGTAAGTGCTGAGCCTAACATCGACGAAGTAGTGACGAGGCTAAGGCGAATCACCTACACTATAACCTGTACGCAGTATAATAATAATGACAGAATAATAGAATACTGAATAGAATCTAAACAGCCAATAGAAAATGATAACCACTGTCTCAAAAATACACCAGTGTCGTCCATAATTACCAACCCTTTCCAATTCAAATAATAATACTAAGAACCAATGCAGCTCAGGAAATGGAAACCATACAAATTGTTTCGGCACGCAACTCGATCATACCAAACAACACATAGTTCTCCCTTATTCCACCGTAACAATATCAATAACAGTAAATAATATAGTTTTATTGCTGCACACAACCCGTTCCCACCATATATCAGTATCAATATCATAATCCACCCTTATTTCACCATATCAATCCACCCTTATTCCACCTGTTATGGCGTGCAACCCGATCCCACCATCTAAATATATTCACCCTTATTCCACCATATCAATCCTCCCTTGTTACGCCAGCTGCGGCGTGCAGCCCGATCCCACCATATCAGTACCAAACACTCAATGTACACAGTGAAATCAATAAACTAAATCACAAGGCCTTTACGATGAATAAATACCAAACTAACCAAGAAAAGGAAACTTTATTCAACATAGAACCTATACAATTAATACTACACAACGAGACCAACCCAGCAGTTTACAATTAGAAGGTGCAAACAAGTCAAATTAAGAAAATAACAGGGAATAGGGGAACTATGAAAAGAGTTAACATAAGAAGATATTGATTAACACGTAGTAGTTAAGCATGGAAAGCATTTAGAGCATATAACAATTAAGACATGGAAGGAAACAATTAAGGGAAAATAGTAATTCAGGGAAAAACAAATAATTTGGTGGCGTATAAGCACTCGTCACCTCGCATATACGCCGCTCACATGAGAATCACATAGCAAATAGTCAGAGGGTTTCTAATTCCCTCAAATCATTGTTAGACACAACAATTACCTCGCTCAAGGACCGCTCAAAGCTCAACCACGGCTTTGCCTTTCAACTAGCCTTCAAACCAACAATATCTAGCAAATTACCAACCAAACAATTCAAAATAAACCTTAGGAATCACCCATGATAACAAAAATTCGATTTTGGTCATTATTGAAAAAGTCAACACCCAGGCCCACTTGGTCGAAACCCGAAATTCGGACCAACATCCGTTACCCATTCACCCCTGAGCCCAGATATACAATTGGTTTTGGAATCTGAAATCCCTAATTTTGGAAATCCTTAGTTTCTACCCGAAATTCCCCAGTTCCCCTATGAAAACCTTAGATTTTAAGTTGAAATCTTGCAAAATGAAGTGAAAGATTGAAAGAAACTAGTTTAGAATCACATACCAATGTTTTGGGGAAGAAATTGTCTTTGAAAAATCGCCTCTAAGGTTTTAGGTTTTGAAAATTTGAAGAATGAGAGAAAAATCCCGTCTAAGTCACTTTTACACAGCTGCAGATGTCGCATTTGCAACCTGAGCTTCAAAAATGCGAAGCTCGCAAATGCGAAGGGACCATCGCAAATGCGAGGTCCTTCGCATCTCTGCCTCTTTCGCATCTCCACAAGTGCGACAAAATGATCGCATTTGCGATCACTGCCCTCCCAGCTTTACTTCGTAAATGTGAAGAATTCTTCGCAATTGCGAGGACTGTATGGCCCAACTACTCTTCACATTTGTGATGAGAAGCTCGCAAATGCGGTACCTGCAGAGGTCGCAATTGCAATGCCTGATCTCGCAAATACGATATCAGAGGCCTGCAACAAGATCAGTTATACCAGCAAATTTTTCCAAGTTCAAATCACTTCGTAGCCTACCCGAAACTCACCCGAGCCCTCGGGGCTCCAAACCAAACATGCACACAAGTATAAAAACATTATACGAACTTGATCGCGCGATCAAATCGCCAAAATAACACCTAGAACTACGAATTTAGCACCATTTCAAATGAAATTTTCATGAAACTTCTAATTTCTCAACCGGACATCTGAATCACGTCAAACCAATTCTGTTTTTCATTAAATTTCATAGAAAAGTCATAAATGTGATATTGGACCTATACCGGTTTCCGGGAACCAAAAATACGGACCTGATATCCAAAAAGTCAAAACTTGGTCAAATACTTCCATTTCAATAAGCCTTTAACTTTCAAATCTCAACAAAGTCCGATATCTCGGGCTAGGGACTTCCGATTTCGATTCCGGGCATACGCCCAACTCCCAAATCACGATACGGACCCACCGGAACCGTCAAATAATGAATCCGGATCCATTTACCAAAAATGTTGACTGAATTCAACTCAAAGGAAGTGTTTAGGCAAAATTTCTTATTATCATCAACTTTTAACATAAAAGCTTTACGGAAACACGCCAGGACTGCATACGCAAATCGAGAAGGGTAATAATGAGATTTTTTTAGGGTTAAAAGCGCTATAATTGAGTTATAAAACACAANTAGAAAATTTAATAAAACAAAACAAAGGCAAGTAAGTGGGTAAATATAGTGACATAAATACTCCAAAACTATGAAGTTTACTAGTGATTGTGCCAAGACCTCATGTCACAAGTGTATGAGCAACTAGTAGAATATACAAACTCTAGCTACTGTCTGAAATAAAGTAGATAGAAAATAAATACAAAAGAGAGACTCTAGGTGCTACACAACGGCTCGGGAAACAGCTCACCACTAGGCCTCAAGGTAACGGGGGTGCGCCAGTATGGCTGCCAGATGCACTCCTGCACGGTTAGTGTAGAAGTGTAGCGTGAGTACATAAACAACATGCACCCAGTAAGTATCTAGTCTAATCTTGAAGAACTAGTGAACATGGATCGACATCGACACTTAATATGGGCTAACAATAAAATACAAAAATTCTAAATAAGCAGTGGATTATGTAAATAATAATGATAACTCAATAACAAGTAGTGAATAAATAATTCTTTCACAAATCGTGTCATTTAATAATTACAACCTCACAAGCCATAAAATAATATCAAGTCTAATTAGGCTCCGAGTATTATTAAGCACGATTTATGCCGAGGTCGTACGACCTAATCCAGAATAATGTGTACACTGCCGAGGGTCGAGCGGCAAGAACCATAGATGTATCTATTCTACTGCCGATGCGTTCGTCCCGCTCCACAAGAAGAGAGGATACATGATGAACATCCGATTAAAAAGCTATTACAAGGATAAAACACAAAGAAACACAATTCCTATTAACGGTCAAGTAACCCGCCAAAACTCAAGTAAGGAAGTTCAGTCTCTTACAAATCTTTTATCAAGTTTCAATATAAATTAGGCACTTTAATTAACAAGTAGGGTACAAACATCACAAGTATTTCATGATTTAGGCCCTAAACTACCCGTATATAAGCATAATTAGTAGCTACGTACGGACTCTCGTCACCGCACGCGTACGTAGCCCCCGCAATTAGAAGCAAATAGCTATTTAAATCACCTATAGGGTAAATTCCCTCTTACAAGGTTAGGCAAGAGACTTACCTCGTTTCAAAGCTCCCTTTCCGGCCCACAAATTCGTTCTAAAGCCTCAACTCCGTGACAAACAATCCGAAACTAGTAAAATTTTATATAAATTAATCAATACATGTTGAAAATTTCATAATTTATCTATTAAAGTAATTACTCAAGCCAAATTGGAAGATTCCTAAAATTCACCCCCGGGCCCACGTGCTCGGATTCCGGAAATGTTTGAAGATAAATGTTACCCATAACCTCACTAACTCAAATATATAATTTTCGCCCAATTCCATAATTATTTTCGTGGTTAAATCCCATTTTTATCAAAAGCTAGGTTTTTCAGCTAAACCCATAATTTTCATAATTTTACATGGTAAAATCAACCGATAATGTCAAGACCCGAAATTCCCACCATCGGGACCGTGATGGCGCCTAACATTTTACTTGCCAGGCAAGCCAACATTAGAACAATTTACCCATTTTTAACAATTGAATTAAATAATGAGAGATAAGTGGAATAACTGAAATATTAATGCGGAAGATAAAACTACCAAACGTCTATTACAACTTCTAAAGTAATACACTTAAAGGTTTGAAATAAGTGCAAAGCTGTCTGAATGAAGTTATACAGCTAAAAAGAAAAGATGATAGGGACTCTAGGAGCTGCGGACGCTGAACAGTCATACCTCAAGTCTCTGCCGATGTCCAATCCGGGCACGTTAATAACCGCCGCTGGGATCGACTCCAAAATCTGCACAGTGTGCAGAGTGTCGTATCAGTACAACCGATCCCATGTACTAGTAAGTGCCGAGCTAACCTCGACGAAGTAGTGACGAGGCTAAGGCGGATCACCTACACTCTAACCTGTACGCAGTATAATAATAATGACAGAATAATGGAATACTGAACAGAATCTAAACAGCCAATAGAATATGATAACCACAGCCTCGAAAATACACCAGTGTTGTCCATAATTACAAACCCTTTCCAGTTCAAATAATAATACTAAGAACCAACAAAGCTCAGCAAATGGAAACCATACAGATTGTTTCGGCGCGCAACTCGATCAAACTAGACAACACATAATTCTCCCTTATTCCATCGTAACAATATCAATAATAGTAAATAATATACTTTTGCTGCGGCGCGCAACCCGTTCCCACCATATATCAGTATCAATATCATAATCCACTATCAATCCACCCTTATTCCACCTATTATAGCGTGCAACCCGATCCCACCGTATAAATATATTCACCCTTGTTCCACCATATCAATCCTCCCTTGTTACGCCTGCTGCAGCGTGCAGCCCGATCCCATCATATCAGTACCAAACACTCAATGTACACAGTCAAATCAACAATCCAAATCACAAGGCCTTTACGATGAATAAATACCAAACTAAACCAAGAAAAAGAAACCTTATTCAACATAGAACCTACACAAATAATACTACACAACGAGACCAACCCAGCAGTTTACAATTAGAAGGTGCAAACAAGTCAAATTAAGAAAATAACAGGGAATAGGGGAACTATGAAAAGATTTAACATGGTTAACATAAGAAGTTATTGATTAACACGTAGTAGTTAAGCATGGAAAGCACTTAGAGCATATAACAATTAAGACATGGAAGGAAACAATTAAGGGAAAATAGTAATTCAGGGAAAAACAAATAATTTGGTGGCGTATAAGCACTCGTCACCTTGCATATACGCCGCTCACATGAGAATCACATAGCAAATAGTCAGAGGGTTCCTAATTCCCTCAAATCATGGTTAGACACAACACTTACCTCACTCCAAGGACCACTCAAAGCTCAACCACGACTTTGCCTTTCAAACTAGCCTCCGAACCAACAATATCTAGCAGATTACCAACCAAACAATTCAAAATAAACCTTAGGAATCACCCATGATAACAAAAATTCGATTTGGGTCATTATTGAAAAAGTCAACACTCGGGCCCGCTTGGTTGAAACCCGAAATTCGGACCAACACCCGATTACCAATTCACCCCCGAGCCCAGATATACAATTGGTTTTGGAATCTGAAATCCCTAATTTTGGAAATCCTTAGTTTCTACCCGAAATTTCCCAATTCCACTATGAAAACCTTAGATTTTAAGTTGAAATCTTGTAAAATAAAGTGAAAGATTGAAAGAAACTAGTTTAGAATCACTTACCAATGTTTTGGGGAAGAAATTGTCTTTGAAAAATCGCCTCTAAGGTTTTAGGTTTTGAAAATTTGAAGAATGAGAGAAAAATCCCGTCTAAGTCACTTTTACACAGCTGCAGATGTCGCATTTGCGACCTGAGCTTCGCAAATGCAAAGCTCGCAAATGCGAAGGGACCATCACAAATGCAAGGTCCTTCGCATCTCTGCCTCTTTCGCATCTCCACAAGTGCGACAAAATGATCGCATTTGCGATCACTGCCCTCCCAGCTTTACTTCGTAAATGTGAAGAATTCTTCGCAATTGCGAGGACTGTATGGCCCAACTACTCTTCACATTTGCGATGAGAAGCTCGCAAATGCGGAACCTGCAGAGGTCGCAATTGCAATGCCTGATCTCGCAAATACGATATCAGAGGCCTGCAACAAGATCAGTTATACCAGCAAATTTTTCCAAGTTTAAATCACTTCGTAGCCTATCCGAAACTCACCCGAGCCCTCGGGGCTCCAAACTAAACATGCACACAAGTATAAAAGCATTAAACGAACTTGATCGCGCGATCAAATCGCCAAAATAACACCTAGAACTACGAATTTAGCACCATTTCAAATGAAATTTTCATGAAACTTCTAATATCTCAACCGTACATCTGAATCACGTCAAACCAATTCTGTTTTTCATTAAATTTCATAGACAAGTCATAAATGTGATATTGGACCTATACCGGTTACTGAAAACCAAAAATACGGACCCGATATCCAAAAAGTCAAAACTTGGTCAAACACTTCCATTTCAATAAGCCTTTAACTTTCAATCTCAACAAAGTCCGATATCTCGGGCTAGGCACTTCCGATTTCGATTCCGGGCATACGCCCAACTCCCAAATCACGATACGGACCCACCGGGACCGTCAAATCATGAATCCGGATCCATTTACCAAAAATGTTGACTGAATTCAACTCAAAGGAAGTTCTTAGGCAAAATTTCTCATTATCATCAACTTTTAACATAAAAGCTTTACGGAAACACGCCCGGACTGCACACGCAAATCGAGGAGGGTAATAATGAGATTTTTTTAGGGTTAAAAGCGCTATAATTGAGTTATAAAACACAANTTACTAAGAAATTAAGGAGTAGAAAATTTAATAAAACAAAACAAAGGCAAGTAAGTGGGTAAATATAGTGACATAAATACTCCAAAACTATGAAGTTTACTAGTGATTGTGCCAAGACCTCATGTCACAAGTGTATGAGCAACTAGTAGAATATACAAACTCTAGCTACTGTCTGAAATAAAGTAGATAGAAAATAAATACAAAAGAGAGACTCTAGGTGCTACACAACGGCTCGGGAAACAGCTCACCACTAGGCCTCAAGGTAACGGGGGTGCGCCAGTATGGCTGCCAGATGCACTCCTGCACGGTTAGTGTAGAAGTGTAGCGTGAGTACATAAACAATATGCACCCAGTAAGTATCTAGTCTAATCTTGAAGAACTAGTGAACATGGATCGACATCGACACTTAATATGGGCTAATAATAAAATACAAAAATTCTAAATAAGCAGTGGATTATGTAAATAATAATGATAAGTCAATAACAAGTAGTGAATAAATAATTCTTTCACAAATCGTGTCATTTAATAATTACAACCTCACAAGCCATAAAATAATATCAAGTCTAATTAGGCTCCGAGTATTATTAAGCACGATTTATGCCGAGGTCGTACGACCTAATCCAGAATAATGTGTACACTGCCGAGGGTCGAGCGGCAAGAACCATAGATGTATCTATTCTACTGCCGATGTGTTCGTCCCGCTCCACAAGAAGAGAGGATACATTATGAACATCCGATTAAAAAGCTATTACAAGGATAAAACACAAAGAAACACAATTCCTATTAACGGTCAAGTAACCCGCCAAAACTCAAGTAAGGAAGTTTAGTCTCTTACAAATCTTTTATCAAGTTTCAATATAAATTAGGCACTTTAATTAACAAGTAGGGTACAAACATCACAAGTATTTCATGATATAGGCCCTAAACTACCCGTATATAAGCATAATTAGTAGCTACGTACGGACTCTCGTCACCGCACGCGTACGTAGCCCCCGCAATTAGAAGCAAATAGCTATTTAAATCACCTATAGGGTAAATTCCCTCTTACAAGGTTAGGCAAGAGACTTACCTCGTTTCAAAGCTCCCTTTCCGGCCCACAAATTCGTTCTAAAGCCTCAACTCCGTGACAAACAATCCGAAACTAGTAAAATTTTATATAAATTAATCAATACATGTTCAAAATTTCATAATTTATCTATTAAAGTAATTACTCAACCCAAATTGGAAGATTCCTAAAATTCACCCCCGGGCCCACGTGCTCGGATTCCGGAAATGTTTGAAGATAAATGTTACCCATAACCTCACTAACTCAAATATATAATTTTCGCCCAATTCCATAATTATTTTCGTGGTTAAATCCCATTTTTATCAAAAGCTAGGTTTTTCAGCTAAACCCATAATTTTCATAATTTTACATGGTAAAATCAACCGATAATGTCAAGACCCGGAATTCCCACCATCGGGACCGTGATGGCGCCTAACATTTTACTTGCCAGGCAAGCCAACATTAGAACAATTTACCCATTTTTAACAATTGAATTAAATAATGAGAGATAAGTGGAATAACTGAAATATTAATGCGGAAGATAAAACTACCAAACGTCTATTACAACTTCTAAAGTAATACACTTAAAGGTTTGAAATAAGTGCAAAGCTGTCTGAATGAAGTTATACAGCTAAAAAGAAAATATGATAACCACAGCCTCGAAAATACACCAGTGTTGTCCATAATTACCAACCCTTTCCAGTTCAAATAATAATACTAAGAACCAACACAGCTCAGGAAATGGAAACCATACAGATTGTTTCGGCGCGCAACTCGATCAAACTAGACAACACATAATTCTCCCTTATTCCTCCGTAACAATATCAATAATAGTAAATAATATACTTTTGTTGCGGCGCGCAACCCGTTCCCACCATATATCGGTATCAATATCATAATCCACCCTTATTTCACCATATCAATCCACCCTTATTCCACCTATTATGGCGTGCAACCCGATCCCACCGTATAAATATATTCACCCTTGTTCCACCATATCAATCCTCCCTTGTTACGCCTGCTGCACCGTGCAGCCCGATCCCATCATATCAGTACCAAACACTCAATGTACATAGTCAAATCAACAATCCAAATCACAAGGCCTTTACGATGAATAAATACCAAACTAAACCAAGAAAAAGAAACCTTATTCAACATAGAACCTACACAAATAATACTACACAACGAGACCAACCCAGCAATTTACAATTAGAAGTGCAAACAAGTCAAATTAAGAAAATAACAGGGAATAGGGGAACTATGAAAAGAGTTAACATGGTTAACATAAGAAGTTATTGATTAACACGTAGTAGTTAAGCATGGAAAGCACTTAGAGCATATAACAATTAAGACATGGAAGGAAACAATTAAGGGAAAATAGTAATTCAGGGAAAAACAAATAATTTGGTGGCGTATAAGCACTCGTCACCTCGCATATACGCCGCTCACATGAGAATCACATAGCAAATAGTCAGAGGGTTCCTAATTTCCTCAAATCATGGTTAGACACAACACTTACCTCGCTCCNATCCATACCTCAAATCGATCTTTAAAAACACCTTGGCACCCTGAAGCTGATAAAATAAGTCGTCAATCCTTGGCAATAGATACTTGTTCTTGATGGTGACTTTGTTCAATTGCCGATAATCTATGCACATCCTCATCGATCCATCCTTCTTCTTCACAAACAACACGGGCGCACACCAGGGCGAGACACTAGGTCTAGTAAAGCCCTTATCAAGCAAATCTTGCAACTGCTTCTTTAATTCTTTTAACTCTAGCGGGGTTATACGGTATGGCAGAATAGAAATGGGCTGAGTTTCCGGAGCCAAATCAATACAGAAGTCGATATCTTTGTCGGGTGGCATCCCTGGCAGGTCTGTAGGAAACACACCTGGAAACTCACGAACGACCGCTACTGAATCCATGGAAGGAACCTCTGCACTAGAATTGCGGACATAAGCCAAATAAGCTAAACACCCCTTCTCGACCATATGTCGAGCCTTCACGTATAAGATAACCCTGCTGGTAGAATTTCCTGGAATCCCTCTCCACTCTACTGGAGGAAACCCCGGCAAGGCTAAGGTCACCGTCATGGCGTGATAATCCAATATAACATAATAAGGTGAAAGCCAATCCATTCACAAAATAACATCAAAGTCGACCATATCAAGAAGTAGGAGATCTACACGAGTCTCAGGACTCCCAATGGTAACCTCACATGAACGATAAACGCGATCTACAACAATAGCATATCCCACAGGGGTGGATACATACACAGGGGCACTCAAAGAATCACGAGGCAGAACAAAATATGAAGCAAAATAGGATGTCATGTACGAATAAGTAGAACCTGGATCAAATAGTACTGAGGCATCTCTACTGCAAACTGAAACCGTACCAGTGATAACCGCGTCAGATGACTCAGTCTTAGGCCTGGCTTGAAAAGCATAGCATCAGGTATGGGCCCCACCGCTCTAAACCATATCTCTAGGACTGACCTCTACCTCTAGCTCCCTGACCCCTACCTCAAGCTAGCTGAGCGAGCGGTGATGCAACTGGTGTCGGAATCATGGCACGAGAACTCAGCTATGGTGTACCTCCCCATAATCTCGGACAGGTCCTCTTGAAACTGAGAAAAACCACCACACTTAAGACATCCTTCCTGGTGCTGTGGCTGTTGTGGCTGCTGAAACTGAGACTAACCTGGATGGGCCGGATGACCACGGTAATAACCCTGAATAGGGGGTGCCCTGATAGGAACTGGCTACCCAGAATGAGGCACATAAAGGCCAGGTCTCCCTGAAGCACTGTGGGATGCCTGAAGCGTTGAATGATATGGCTTGGGAGGATGGCCCCTACCAAAAGTACCCCCTGCCTCCAGACGAGGCACCACTAAAACCACCTGAATGACGAGGTCTCTTGTCAGATCCCTGACCACTCTCCTAAGCTAGAACCATCTCGACTCGACTCGCCTGGAAACATTGGCAGCCGTCTAAAAAGATATCTCACAACCAGTATCCTTAGCCATGTGCAATCTAATAGGCTGTGCACGTCCCTCAATAAACCTCCTCACCCGACCCCTCTCTCTCTCTCGGTAGGAAGCATAAAAATAGAATGACGGGCTAGATCCACAAATCGAGTCTCGTACTGAGTGACAGTCATAGAATCCTGCTGCACACGCTCGAACTGCCTCCGACAGTCCACTCTCTGAGTGATAGGGAGTAACTTCTCAAGAAATAACTGAGAGAACTGGTCCCAAGTGAGAGCAGGCGACTCAGATGGTCTGGTCAACATACAATCCCTCCACCACTTCTTGGCGGAACCTGACAAATGATATGTAGCAAAGTCGACCCCATTGGTCTTCACTATCCCCATGTTCTGTTACACCTCATGACAGCTGTCCAGATAGTCCTGGGGATCCTATGAATATTCACAGGGAAAAGCTTGGTAAACCTATCCAATCTCCACAAAGCCTCAGAAGACATAGTTGATCCATCACCAGTCTGTGCTGCAACACCCGACTGAACTACCCCAACGGGCTAAGCTGCTGGAGTCTGAAACTGGGGAGCCAGCTGCTCTGGAGTGTGAGTAGCGGGAGTCTATGCTCCTCCCCCAGCTCGAGAGATGGCTAGTACTATAGGAAATGTGCCAGTCTGTGCCACACTCTCCATGAGGCCCACTAGACGGACCAAAGCATCTTGAAGTATCGGGGGTGGCAATGAACCCCTCTGGGACCTGAGCTGGTCCTGCTGGAACAGTCTTGGCTGGAGCCTCCTCCTCAAAATCTACCTGAGGCTCTGCCGCTGGTGCTGCTACTCGAGCTCTGGTCTGAGACCTTCCCCTACCTCGGCCTCTGGCACGGCCTCGGCCACGTCCTCTGCCCCTCGTAGGAGCTGCCACTAGGGGATCTATCTGCTACTCGACTGAAGATGCGGTGTGTGTTCTCATCATCTGCGAGAGAACAAAATTGAAGGACTCAATCAGCAATGATAGAATAAAACTCGCACGACAAAGAGAATAGAAGTGAAACTTTTCCAACTCCATAGCCTCTGGAAGATATGTACAGACGTCTCCGTACCGATACTCCAGACTCTACTAAGTTTGCTCGTGACTCGTGAGACCTATGTAACCTAGTGCTCTGATACCAACTTGTCATGACCCGGAATTCCCACCGTCGGGAGCGTGATGGCGCCTAACATTTCACTTGCTAGGCAAGCCAACGTTAGAACAATTTACCCATTTTTAACAATTGGAATAAATAACGTGAGATAACTGGAATAACTGAAATATCAATGCGGAAGATAAAACTACCAAACGTCTATTACAATTCCCTGAACCTGGTGTCACAAGTGCACGAGCTTCTATAGTAATACACATAAAGGTTTGAAATAAGTACAAAGTTGTATGAATGAAGTTATACAGCTAAAAAAACGAGAGGATGGGGACTCCAGGGGCTGTGGGCGCTGAACAGTCGTACCTGAAGTCTCCGTCGATGTCCAATCCGGGCACGTTAATAACCACCTTAGGATCGACTCGTAAAATTTGACACTAGTGTGCAGAGTGTNTGTACTAGTAAGTGCCGAGCCTAACCTCGACAAAGTAGTGACAAGGCTAAGGCGGGTCACCTATACTATAACCTGTACGTAGTATAATAATAATGACAGTATAATGGGAATACTGAGCAGAATCTAAACAACCAACAGAAAATGATAACCACAACCTCGAAAATACACCAGTATCGTCCATAATTACCAATCCTTTCCAGTTAAAATAATAATACTGAGAAACAACACAACTCAAGAAATGGAAAACATATAAATTGTTGCGGCATGCAACCCGATCCCACTAGACAACACATAATTCTCTCGTATTCCACCGTAACAATATAAATAATAGTAAATAATATAGTTTTGTTGCGGCGCGCAACCCAATCCCACCATATATCAGTATCAATATCATAATCTACCCTTATTTCACCATATCAATCCACCCTTTTTCCACGTATTGCGGCGTGAAACCCGATCCCATCGTATAAACATATTCACCCTTATTCGACCATATCAATCCTCCCTTGTTACGCTTGCTGTGGCGTGAATCCCGATCCCACCATATCAGTACCAAACACTCAATGTACACAGTCAAATCAACAATCTAAATCACAAGGCTTTTACGATGAATAAATACCAAACTGAACCAGGAATAGGAAACCTTGTTCAATATAGCACCTACATAAATAATACTACACTGCGAGACCAACCCAGCAATTTCCAATTAGAAGGTGAAAACAAGTCAAATTAAGCAAATAAAAGGGATTAGGGGAACTATGAAAAGAGTTAACATGGTTAACAGAAGAAGATATTGATTAACACGCAGGAGTTAAAAATGGAAAGCATTTAGAGCATATAACAATTACGATAGGGAAGGAATAGTTAAGGGAAAACAGTAATTCAGGGAAAAACATATAATTCGGCGGCGTATAAGCACTCGTCACCTCGCATATACGCCGCTCACATGAGAATCACATAGCAAATAGTCCGAGGGTTCCTAATTCCCTCAAATCAGGGTTAGACACAACATTTACCTTGCTCCAAAGACCACCCAAAGCTCATCAACCAACAATATCTAGCAAATTACCAATCAAACGATTCAAAATAAGCCTTAGGAATCACCCATGATAAAAAATAACCGATTTAGGTCATTATTGAAAAAGTCAACAAAAGTCAACACCCGGGCTAGCTTGGTTGAAACCCGAAATTCGGACCAACACCCAATTACCCATTCACCCCCGAGCCCGATATACAATTGGTTTTGGAATCCTACCTCAATTTGAGGTCTATATCCCCAAATTTCGAAAATCCCTTGTTTTACCCAAAAATCCCCAATTCCTCTATGAAAACCTTAGATTTTAAGTTGAAATCTTGTAAAATGAAGTGGAAGATTGAAAGAAACTAGTTTAGAAGCACTTACCAGTGTTTTGGGGAAGAAATGGTCTTGGAAAAATTGCCTCTATGGTTTTTGGTTTTGAAAATTTGAAGAACGAGAGAATAATCCCTTCTAAGTCACTTTTACACAGCTGCAGATGTCGCATTTGCGACCTGAGCTTCGCAAATGTGAATCTCGCAAATGCGAAGGGACTATTTTTCTACTATATAACAAGGCCCAAGTTACAGCGGGCACCTTACGTTCTTGAACCGATAACCATCTTTCGGCTAACCTAGCCTCCTCCTAAACCTAGTGATCTTTCAACTACGCAAATGCGAGGTCCTTCACACCTCTGCTACCTTCGCAATTGCGAAGATAAGTTAAAAAAAGCAAATTTGAATCTCCGCAAGTGCGAACTTTAATCTCTGCAAATGCGATAAAATGATCGCATTTGTGATCACTGCCCTCCTAGCTTTACATGGCAAATGCGAAGAATTCTTCGCAATTTCGAGGACTGTATGACCCAGCTACTCATAGGATTTGCGAAAAGAAGCCCACAAATGCGGAACTTGCAGAGGTCTAATTGCGATGCCTGATCTCGCAAATGCGAGTTCAGAGGCCTGCAACCAGATCAGTTACACTAGAAAAATTTTCCAAGTTCAAATCACTCTGTAGCCTATCTGAAACTCACCCGAGCCCTCGAGGCTCCAAACCAAACATGCACACAAGTCTAAAAACATCATGTGAACTTGCTCGCACGATCAAATAACAAAAATAACACCTAAAACTACGAATTTAGCACCAATTTAAATGAAATTTTCAAGAAAGCTTTAAAACTTCTAATTTCTCAACCGGACGTCCGAATCATATCAAACCAATTCCGTTTTTCGTCAAATTTCACAAACAAGTTATAAATCTGATATTGGGCCTATACCGGGTTTCGGAACAAAAAATACAGACCTGATATCCAAAAAGTCAAACCTTGGTCAAACACTTCCATTTCAATAAGCCTTTAACTTTCAAACCCCAACAAAGTCCGATATCTCGGGCTAGAGACCTCTGATATTAATTTCGGGCATACGCCCAAGTCCCAAATCTCGATACGGACCCACCGGGACCGTCAAATCATGAATCCGGATCTGTTTACCAAAAATGTTGACTGAAGTCAACTCAAAGGAAGTTTTTAGGCAAAATTTCTTATTTTCATCAAGTTTTAACATAAAAGCTTTCCAGAAACACGCCCAGAAAGCACAGGCTCGAGAAGGGTAAAAATGAGATTTTTAAGGTTTAAAAGTGCATAATTGAGTTCTAAAACACAAGATGACCTTTCGGGTCATCACACATAATATATGTATTTATCTTACATTGGATAGAAATTACTTACCTCCAATAGCTAGGCAAAAACCCCTCTTCAAAGAGCTCCAAAACTACCCAAAAGATGAAAGAAATGAGCCCAAAATAGCCTATGTCCCATTTTTAATAAATTCCACAGCCTCTAAGAGTACATAAGTAACATAAAGGTCGGGACTAGGCCCCGCTATACCAATCAATGCATGTCCTAATTATACTGACCAAATAAGCAACTTCGAAGCAAAATAGAGCGCACCAACACCTTCTACTAAGCTGATAGCCTACTTGGAACACTCTCAACCTGTCTATCGGGACCTGCGGGCATGAAACGCAGCATCCCGAGGCAAAAGGGACTTCAGTACAAATAATGTACCGAGTATGTAAGGAATGAAAATCAGTAAATAATAGACATGAGAGATCCATGGAGTAAAAGACTCGACATGTAAGTCTGAATAACTCTGTGAATTATTAATATGTATAATGCCATGCATATGCATATAAATGTCATGTCGTGCATAGGTTGTGTTCAAAACATCATCAAGCCTCTAAGGGCATCCCATCATATCATCTCGGCCACTGTGGGCAGAATCATCAACGTATACCAGCTGATCAGGTGGTGGTGGGTATATAACGCGGTAACCTTTTCACATATCTCATTTTAATATAAATACATATATATATACGCGTATATAATGCCATATGGTCATTGGTCAATGTACATGTATAAATGAATGCAATGCAAGAGAAGTACGTCAATAAAATTTCTCGGAACGTCATAAGACCATTATGTCTTTGATTAATATCATAAAATAAACTTCATCAACTTATGTATTTTCTGAGACCCATGAAAAGATGATAGAATAATAAGACATATGGGGAATCAAGAATATAAGCATCTCTAGCATTTCTATGAATAGAATCATTTATGGAAGTTGTGCATTTGCTCATTTCGTTTGTATCGTATGGATCATGCCAAAAAGAAAGAAGGGATAGCCTTAACATACCCGAGTCGATTCTGTTGACAATCCTTCCAACACACGTCAATTGCGACAACACGTAACGACAGATCGAAGTAGGGGAAAATCCGTATGCTGTTCTTAAGAAAGATTGTACCGTGCTCTCTTCAAATTGCAAATCCCGTTGCTATTACGGAGTGTAACTTCGTATGAAATTTTTGCTCAAAATCCGTTACTTTGCTCAAGTCTAATTCACATTTCTTTGTGAACTAGAAGTCTTATAGTGAAGTAAAGAGATTCTTGAAATTGTGAGCTTCATCCGTAAGCTTTAGCAAGCTTATGTATTTTCCTATTAACTTATGTATAATAATCCCTTAACTTTGAGGTTTGTGTGCCACTAATTCTCCTAAATATTCCACGTAGCACCTAAATGAAGAGTCATTTTTGGGCTTTTTTATTGGCTGCAACGTAATGTTCAAGAGTTTATCCAAAATCTTAATTAATTACCAATTTCTTACTTAACTTGGTAATTCCCCACTAATCCAATAATTAACCAATTATCCACATAGTTAAGAATTATCTGAAATTACTTAAAATACTGCTCATTTTTAGCACACCTTATACACTTCACTATCATGGTCATGTGGTACCTTATATGACACTAGTTCATAAATATCGGGTATTATAGCTCGGACCGTATTTTATTCCAAAATGTCAAACTTCAATGAAATTCACTTTCTTCGATTCGCTTACCTTCTCACCTTTACGAATTTACTTATCACTTGCTTGAAATCGCATAATGCTTATAACCTCAAAATAATCTCATTCCCGAGCTTACGTCGATTAACTTACGACGAAACTTTAACGTACGAAAATGCGGGATGTAACATCTCATTTCCGAGCTTATATCAATTTAAGTATGGCGTACTTTCACGTGCGAAAATACGGGGTGTAGCATCATCGCCCCCCCATTTGGAACATTCGTCCTCAAATGTTTACTGATGCACTTATCATTTTCACAACCTGTGTCTTTCGAATACCTTAGTACTCTTCTTGCCATCTCGGCAACTGTTCTGTGAATAAATCCAAAGGCCAGGGCATTCCCCCCCCCCCCCCCCCCAGGCCTATTTCTCACATCATGACTTGTGGTTGGAATCCTTCCAATCTCGTAACTGTTGCTACCGTCTATCATGCAGCCTGTACGACTCTAACCTTGTAAGTGCACCTATGTGACTCTTCTCTCCTTTTTCCTTCAACTTTTAGCCCATCTCTAGGCCTCACTTTATATACAGAGCTTGACAAGATGTCCTTCTGGGCATCTATAGGTATACCGAAGTTCTTCGCTCGGCACTTTGCCGAACTTACGAATATTGCTATATCTTATTTCATTGGCCCGATTATCTATTCGCATGACTTTACTGCATCTAACTAGGTCATAATATACAATAACCCTTACCTCGATTTATCGTTACAGAGGTCTGCTACCAAACTCCAGGTTACATTCGTTGCTTGTTCTATATGTATAAATTCTATGTCCTTTAATGCTTCCTCATTCCCTTTCATCTTAAGAATGATGGCCTAATCTCAACTCATACTTTGTGACTTTTATCCATCCCTTATTTATTCACCTCAGTATTGATCTACACTCTACCACTGATAACTTGAAACCTCTCACGTAATACGTTGTCACTAGAGCTTACGTCTTATCGAGGAATATCTGAAGTGATTAGACTGATCCACCTGGGGGCGATACCCCACTTCCATAACCATATTTCATAGCATCCCAATGTGATTTACCTTACGTGGGTATTTTAATCCTGTACAATTCATGAAATCATTACTCAATTGAAGGCACCAAACGCATCCTTTATCTGTCACAATTACATCATCATTCTACTACCAGGGCAGCATTCCATCTCTTCTAAATGCTACTAGTCATAGACTCCTTTGAGTTCATTCAGGCTATACTAAACTTTCTATAATTTAGAGAAACCATCAGCTCTCTTGTTTTCACGGGCTTAATCCCGAGGACTTATCCATTCTCGTCACCTTCTCACTCGCCCTTTCTTATCCTCACCCTATCTTCCTAAAACCTTGTTGCTTTACCATACTTTAGTTTGCATAGGAAATCTAAAGTGTTTCTCAAAGATAGACTTGAAGATAGACTTGAGGTCCGGGTACCATCAAGTAAGGGTTTAGGAGAAAGATATTCTGAAGACAACATTCAGGACCAGATACGGCACTTTGAGTTTTGTGTAATGTCATTCGGTTTGACTAATGCCCAGCAGTATTAATAAATTTATGAACCGTGTGTTCAGACCCTTCTTAGACCTGTTCATAATTGTATTCATTGATTATAAATTGGCGCATTCTCGTTCAGAGACCGAGCATGCAGATTATTTACGTACTGTGCTAAGAGTTCTACAAAAAGGGAAGTTGTATGCAAAATTCTCTAGATGTGAATTCTGGTTGAACTCTGTAGCTTTCCTTGGGCATATCATTTTGAGTGAAGGCATCCCGGTTGATACACAAAAGATTAAGGCAGTAAAGACTTGGCCTAGACCCACGACACCGATGGAGGTTCGTAGCTTTCTCGGTTTGGCTGGTTATTTTAGGAGATTTGTAGAGGGATTTTCTTCGCTTTCGGCACCATTGACAAAGTTGACTCAAAGGGAGCTAAGTTTCAATGGGCTGATGCTTGCAAACGGAGTTTCCAAGCATTGAAGGACAGTTTAACATCAGCACCGGTTCTAACACACCTAGAGGGGACAGACGATTATGTTATCTATTATGATGCTTCGGGCATTGGATTGGGTTGTGTACCGAAGCAGCATAGTAAGGTTGTAGCTTATGCTTCTAGACAGCTAAGAAAGCACGAGAAAAATTACCCGACCCACGATTTAGAGTTAGCTACGGTGAATCATGCACTAAAGATGTGGAGGCACTACTTGTATGGCATTCATGTTGATATTTATACGGATAATAAGAGCCTCCAGTATATCTGCAAGCAAAAGCAATTGAATTTACGTCAAAGGAGATAGTTGGAACTACTTAAAGACAATGACGTTGATATTTTATTCCATCCGGGGAAGGCAAACGTAGTAGCAGACATAGTCATCTATAGATCTATGGGTAGCCTGACATATTTACAACCAGATAAGACGAGAATAGCCCATGAGATTCATCAGCTAGCTAGTCTTGGAGTTCGATTATTGGATTCAGGTGATACCAAAATTACTATTCAGGACACGACAACATCCTCTTTAGTAACTAAAGTAAAGGAACACTAGTACGAGGATTCTATGTTAGCTCATTATAATGATACAACCCCTCAGAAGAATAAGACACCATTTGAGGTTACAGAAGATGGGGTCCTCAGATATTGAGGTTGATTATGTGTCCCTAATGTTGCAGGTCATGGGAGAAACTCACTATTCTCACTATTCTATTCATCTAGGAGCAACAAAGATGTATCATGATATCAAGGAAATATATTGGTGGGACGGAATGAAAAAGGATATAGCAGAGTTTGTCACTCAGTGCCCTAAATGTCAGCAGGTCAAGATTGAGCATAAAAAATCGGTGGATTATTGCATGTTATAGAGATTCCGACTTGGAAGTGGGAAGTAATCAATATGGATTTTATCGCAAGTTTACCTCGCACCAAACGTAAGTTCAATTCTATATGGGTGATTGTTGATAGACTTACAAAATCAGCCCATTTTCTGCCCGTTAGGACTACATATTCCATAGAGGATTATGCAAAGCTTTACATTTAGGAGATAGTAGGACTGCATGGTGTCCCTATATCTATTATATCTGATAGAGGAGCTCAGTTATTATACATAATTTAAGAGGGAAATACATAATCTCTAAGATAAGAGATTATTATACATAATTCAAGAGGGAAATACATAAACTAGCTAAGCTTATGGATGAAGCTGTCGAGAAACCTTGCAACAAATAAAAAGGGAAGTGTTGTCATCCTAGTAAAGCAA
>NW_017676390.1:39125-45773 GCF_001879085.1 Nicotiana attenuata
TCACTTACCAATGATTTGGGGAGAAAATGGTCTTGAAGAAATTGCCTCTAGGGCTCTTTGGTTTGAAATTTGGAAGAATGGGAGAAAAATCCCGTCCAAGTCTCTTTTCATCGGCAGCAGATGTCGCATTTGAGACCTGAGCTTCGCAAATGCGAAGGGGATATCGCAAATGCGAAGCCCTTCACATTCCTGCTGCTTTCGCAAATGCGAGGAAAATGTCGCAATTGCGACCATTGAACCTCTCAAATGCGAGTAAACGATCGCATTAGCGATCCATGCCCCTCTCAGACTC
Organism: Nicotiana attenuata; assembly: GCF_001879085.1. Classification (NCBI taxonomy): domain Eukaryota; kingdom Viridiplantae; phylum Streptophyta; class Magnoliopsida; order Solanales; family Solanaceae; genus Nicotiana; species Nicotiana attenuata. Next base: position 39,418 of record NW_017676390.1, read on the forward strand.
CCTTTGCGAATACGAAGGTAACCTCGCAAAGTGCGAGAACCACCGGCCCAGTTTCTCTTCTCATTTGCGATGAGAGCCTCGCAAATGCGGAACCTACAGGGTTCACAATTGCGATGCCTGAAACCGCAAATGCGAGATCAGAGGCCTGCAACAAGATCAGTTATACCAGCAAAATTTCCTAATTTCAAAACACCCCGTAGCCTGTCCGAAACTCACCCGAACCCTCGGGGCTCCAAGACAAATATGCACAAAAGTCTTAAAACAACATACAAACTTGCTCGGGCGGCCAAATCGCCAAAATAACACCTAGAATTACGAATTTAGCACAAATCACATGAAATTCTTAAGAACACATTGAAATTCCAATTTTCTCAACTGGACGCCCGAATCACGTCAAATCAACTCTGATTTTCACCAAATTTCACAAACATGACTTAAATATTATATTAAACTTGTATCGGGCTTCGGACCCAAAATACGGGCCCGATACCAATGAGATCAAACATTAATGAAATTCTTTAAACCATTAGATTTTCAGACTTAGAATTTTTAACAAAAATTCATTACTCGGGTTAGGGACCTCCGAATTCGATTCCGGGCATACACCTTGTCCCATATTTCAATACAGACTCACCGTGACTGTCAAAATATGAGTCCGCGTCCGTTTACTCAAAACGTTGACCGAAGTCAACTAAATTAACTTTTAAAAGCAAAAATTATTATTTTTCTCAACTTTCCACATAAAAGCTTTCCGGAACCATGCCCTAATTGTGCGCGCAAATTGAGAAGGGATAACATGAGGTTTTGAAGGCCTCGAAACACGCAATTGAGTTCTAAAACATAAGATGACCTTTTGGGTCATCACATTCTCCACCTCTGAAACAACCGTTCTTCCTCGAACAGACATTAAAAAAGTACCTAAGCTGGGAAAAGGTGAGGATATCTACTCCGCATACCGGACTCGGACTCCTAAGTAGCTGCCTCAATAGGATGAGCTCTCCACTGCACTCGAAACGAAGGATAACTCTTCGACCTCAACTGACAAACCTACCGGTCTAGAATAGCTACCGGCTCCTCCTCGTAGGTCAAATCCTTGTCCAACTGGACAGTGCTGAAATCTAACACGTGGGATGTATCGCCGTGATACTTCCGAAGCATGGACACATGAAATACTGGATGTACTGCTGATAAGCCCGGTGGCAACGCAAGTCTATAGGCCACCTCTCCGACTCGCTCAAGGATCTCAAAAGGCCCGATATACCTAGGGCTTAACTTGCCCTTCTTCCCAAACCTCATATCACCCTTCATGGGCGATACCCGAAGCAACATTCTCTCTCCGACCATGAATGCCACATCACGAACCTTACGGTCGGCATAACTCTTTTGCTTGGACTGAGCTGTACGAAGTCTATCCTGAATGATCTAAACATTATCCAAGGCATCCTGTACCAAATTTGTTTTACCCAATAACCAAGCCTCCCCCGGCTCAAATCACCCAACCGGCGATCGACATCGTCTACCATATAATGCCTCATAGGGAGCCATTTAGATCCTCGACTGATAACTGTTGTTGTAGGCAAACTCCGCAAACGACAAGAACTGATCCCAAGAACCTCTAAAGTCAATAACACAGGCGCGAAGCATATCCTTCAAGATCTGAATAGTACACTCAAACTCTCCGTCCGTCTAAGGATGAAATGATGTTCTCAACTTGACCCGCGTACCCAACTCATGTTGTACTGCCCTCCAGAAATGCGAGGTAAACTGCGTACCTCTATTAGAAATGATAGACACGGGCACACCGTGAAGACGAACGATCTCACGGATATAAATCTCTGCCAACCGCTCTGAAGAATAGGAAACTGCCATAGGAATAAAATGCGCTGACTTGGTCAGTCTATCCACAATAACCCAAACTGCATCGAACTTCCTCTGAATCCATGGGAGTCCAACAACGAAATCCATAGTGATACGCTCCCACTTCCTCTCAGGAATCTCTATCTTCTGAAGCAAACCACAAGGTCTTTGTTGCTCGTACTTTACTTGCTTACAATTTAGACACTGCGCTATATATTCAATAATATCCTTCTTCATCCTCCTCCACCAATAATGCTGCCGCAAGTCCTGATAAATCTCGGCGGGGCCCGGATGAATAGAATACCGGGAACTGTGACCCTCCGCTAGAATCAACTCGCAAAGTCCATCCACATTAGGCAGACAAACACGACCCTGCATCCTCAAAACTCCATCATCTCCTACCGTAAGCGGCTTGGCGTCACCGTGCTGCACTATGTCCTTAAGGACAAGCAAATGAGGGTCATCATACCGCCGCTCCCTGATACGCTCAAACAAAGAGGACTAAGCGACCATGCAAGCTAAAACACGGCTGGGCTCAGAAATATCCAACCTCACGAACTGATTGGCTAAAGCCTGAACATCCAATGCAAGCGGTCGCTCACCGACTGTAATGTACGCAAGGCTGCGCATAGTAGCTGACTTCTAACTCAAAGCATCGGCCACAACATTGGCCTTCCCGGGATGATACAAGAGGATATCATAGTCTTTCAATAGTTTCAACCACCTTCTCTGCCTCAAATTGAGCTTCTTTTGCTTGAACAAATACTGCAAACTCCTATGATCTGTGAATACCTCACACGCACGCCATATAGATAGTGCCTCCAAATCTTCAGGGCGTGAACAATGGCTGCCAGCTCCAAGTCATGAACATGATAATTCTTCTCGTGAATCTTTAGCTGTTGTGAAGCATATGCAATAACTTGCCACCCTGCATCAATACTGCACGAAGTCCAATACGAGATGCGTCATCATATACTGTATAGGATCCTGAACCTGTGGGTAACACCAATACTAGTGCCATAGTCAAAGCTGTCTTGAGCTTCTGAAAGCTCGCTTCACACTCGTCTTACCATCTGAACGAGGCGCCCTTCTGAGTCAACCTGGTCAACGGGGCTGCTATAGATGAAAACCCCTCCACAAACCGACGGTAATAACCCGCCAAACCCAAGAAACTATGGATCTCTGTGGCTGAAGTAGGCCTAGGCCAATTCTGAACGGCCTCAATCTTCTTAGGATCCACCTGAATACCCTCTGCTGATACAACGTGACCCAAGAAAGCAACTGAACTCAACCAAAACTTGCATTTTGAAAACTTAGCATATAACTAGCTGTCTCTCAATGTCTGAAGAATGGTCCGAAGATGCATCTTATGCTCCTCTCGACTGCGGGAGCAGATCAAGATATCATCAATAAAAACAATCACAAAGGAATCCGGATTGGGCTTGAACACCAGGTTCATCAAATCCATGAATGCTGCTGGGGTATTTGTCAGCCCAAATGACATCACTATAAACTCATAATGCCCATATCGAGTCCGAAAAGCTGTCTTAGGGACATCTGATGCCCTAATCCTCAACTGATGGTAGCCAGACCTCAAATCAATCGTCGAAAACACTTTGGCACCCTGAAGCTGATCAAACAAGTCGTCAATCCTCAACAATGATACTTGTTCTTGATAGTGACTTTGTTCAATTGCCGATAGTCTATGCACATCCTCATTGATCCATCCTTCTTATTTACAAACAACACTGGCGCACACCAGGGCGAGACACTAGGTCTAATAAAGCCCTTATCAAGCAAATCTTGCAACTGCTCCTTCAATTATTTCAACTCTGGCGGGGCAACAGGGTATGGCAGAATAGAAATGGGCTGAGTGCCCAAAGCCAAATCAATACAGAAGTCAATATCCTTGTCGAGTGGCATGCCCGGCAGGTCCGCAGAAAATACCTCTAGAAACTCCCGAACACCTGGTACAGAATCCATGGAAGGGTCGTCCGCACTAGAATAACGAACATAAGCCAAATAAGCCAAACACCCCTTCTCGACCATACGTCGGGCCTACATAAAAGAGATAACCCTGCTTGTAGAATGACCAGGAGTCTCTCTCCACTCTAATCGAGGCAACCCCAGCAAGGCTAAGGTCACAGTCTTGGCGTGACAGTCCAATATAGCATGATAAGGTGACATCCAATCCATCCTCAAAATGACATCAAAATCGACCATATCGAGAGGAGGAGATCTACGCTAGTCTCAAAACCCCCAATAATAACCACACACGAACGATAGACACGATCTACAACAATAGAATCCCCACTGGTGTGGACACATACACCGGAGCACTCAAAGAATCACGAGGCACAACAAAATATGAGGCAAAATAAGATGACACATAGGAGTATGTAGACCCTAGATCAAATAGAACTGAAGCATCTATACTGCAAACTGAAACAGTACATGTGACAACAACATCGGATGACTCAGCCTCAGGCCTGGCTGGAAAAACATAACATCGGCCTGGGGCCCACCACTCTGAACCATATCCCTGGGACGGCCTCCTGCTGGTTGGCCTCCACCTTTAGCGGCCTGACCTCCACCTCTAACTGCCTGACCTCCACCTCTAGCTGCCTGACCTCTACATTTGGCTCCCTGACCCCTACCTCTAGCTGGCTGAGCGGGCGGTGGCGCGCCCGGTTCCGGAATCAAGGCATGAGAACCCTGCTGCTGTGGTGGAACGCCCACTAATTTCGGACAGGTCCTCCGGATATGCCCATAATCACCACACTAGAAACACCCATCCTGATATTATGGCTGTGGGATCTGAGACTGACCCGGTCGAGTAGATTGACTGCGATAATAACTCTGAAGAGGAGGTGCTCTGATCGGAGCTGGTAGTGCACTATAAGCTGGCTACCTCGAAGAAGGTATATAAGGACAACAACTCCCTAAAGCTCCATGGGATGTATGATGTGCCGAATGAAAAGGCCTCGGAGGATGGCCCCTACCAAAAGTACCTCGAACTCCAGACGAGGCCCTACTGAATCCACTGGAGTGACGCGGCCTCTTGTCAGAACCCTGACCACTCCCCTCAGATAGAACCATCTCAACTCGTCTGGCCACATTAGTTGCATCTTGGAAATAAATCTCACTACCAGTCTCCTTAGCCATCTGCAATCTGATAGGCTGAGCAAGTCCCTCAATAAACCTCCTCAGCCTCTATCTCTCGGTAGGTAGTATAAGAAGAGCATGATAGGCCAAATCAATAAAGCGAGTCTCATACTGAGTGACGCACATACAGCTCTGTTGGAGACGCTCGAACTGGCTGCGATAGTCCTCTCTCAGTGTAACAGGAAGGAACTTCTCGGGAAATATCTGAGAGAACTGGTCCCAAGTCAAAGTAGGTGACCCAACTGGTCTAGTCAACACAAAATCATTCTACCATCTCTTGGCGGACCCTACCATCTGGAATGCAGCAAAATTGACCCCAATGGTCTCCACTATCCCAATGTTTCGCAGTACCTCATGGAAGCGGTCAAGATAATCATGTGGGTCCTCAGAAGCTGCCCCGCTGCAATGAACTGGAAAGAGTTTGGTGAACTTGTCCAATCTCAACAAGGCCTCAGAAGACATAGCTAATCCACCAGCGGCCTATAGCGCAATAACTGGCTGAACTACTCCAACTACTAAGCTGCCGAAGTCTGAAACAACGGAGTCCATCTGCTCCGGAGTGTGGGTAGCGCGAGTCTGTGCTCCTCCCCCAGCCTAACAGATGACTGGTGCTACAGGGAATGTGCCCGCCTGAGCAACACTCTCCATAAGGCCCACTAGACGGACCAAAGCATCCTGAAGCACTGGGGTGGCGATGAACCCCTCTGGAACCTGAGTTGGCCCTGCTGGAACGGTCTGGGCTGGAGCCTCCTCATCAAACTCTACCTGAGTCTCCGCCGCTGGTGCTGCTACTCGAGCTCTGGGCTGAGCCCTACCCCTGCTTCAGCCCTAGTACAGCCTCGGCCTCGTCCTCTGCCGCTCGTAGGAGCTGCCACTGGGGGCTCTGGCTGTTACTCAGCTGATGAAGCGGTACGTGTTCTCGCTATCTGCGAAGGAACAAGAGTAGAGAGTTCAACTAGCATTGGGAGATCAAATCGCATGACAGAGAAGAATAGAAGTGAAATTTCTCCTAAACTCTGCAGCCTCCGGGGATAAGCACATACGTCTCCGTACCGATCCCTCAGACTCTACTAAGCTTGGTCGTGAATTGTGAGACCTAGGCAACCTAGTGCTTTGATGCCAACTTGTCACGACCTGGAATTCCCACCATCGGGACAGTGATGGTGCCTAACATCACACTTGCTAGGCAAGCCAAGATTAGACTTTTATTAACCAATTTACGTTACGGTTCAATGATTAAGAGTAAACAAACTAAAACAAGTAGAACTAATTGCAGAAGTTAGTAAAAAGCCTATATATATATATATATATATATATATACACTATAATCAATA
>NW_017676391.1:0-28539 GCF_001879085.1 Nicotiana attenuata
GTTGATAGGGACCTTATGGGTATTTGTGAAGAGTTAAAAGTGGGGATATTTTGGAGGTATATATAGATCACATGGTTGAGGATGCTGTAGTGGTCCCCCCTCTATTAGAATATGTCAGCCAAGTGTGGGGGGGGGGGGTGATAGTAATGTTACTTTTGAGAAGGAATCTGGTCAAGATTTGGGGGGCTGTGAGGGTTTGGGAACTTCTAAAAAGGCATCTAATACTGCTGAAAATAGTGACAATAACAGTGTGCCTACAGTTGTTACTACTGATAGTTCAAACTCCTCATCTGAATCTAGTAGCAGCACTAATAATAGCTCAGATTCAGAGCATGAGGAGTTGTTTGAAGAAGGAGAAGCTGATTATGGGAGTGATACACATACGGAATACAGGGCATTTAGGGCAGAAAGAAGGATTGTAGAGAGGAGGAAGAGGAAAGAAAGTGCTCCTGAACAAGAACATGTTAAACTAGGTAAGAGATGGCCATATGTGGGGTATGATGAATATGAATCTAGGAAGAAGAAGAGTTTAGAAGGCAAGATAGGTGGTGATGAGCCTTATTACCACTCAGATAAAACTGCTAGTTTTGAGACAGATCCAAATGATGTTGATAATGAAGGTGAAGGGGAGGTTCAACAGAAAGTTAAAGCTAGAAGAAGAAAGACTAAAATAAGAGTAATCTTTGACAAGACTTGCAAGAAAATAGTTTGGGAAACTGGACTTGCATTTGCATGTGTGAGAAATTTCAGAGAAGCTGTAACTAAATATGATGTTCAACAAAAGGTTTCTATAGAAAAGTATGTAAATGAACCTACAAGGGTGAGGGTTAAGTGCAAGAAGGCATCTTGTCCTTGGCTTCTAGTTGCTAGTTATGATTCTAGGACTAAGAATTTTGTAGTTAAGAACTACAATCTAGTTCACAAATGCGACCCTACTAACAGAAAAAAGCTATGTAATTCAAAGTTCTTGGCCAAAAGGTTCAATGCGAGGATAAAAGAACAACCTAACATTACAATATTCAATTTTCAGGAGTTGATTAGAAAGAAATTGGAATTATATGTTGGGAGGACAGTTTGTAGGAGGGCAAAAAATATTGTGTTGAACGAGATAATGGGTGATCATAAACTGGAGTATGGCAGAATATTAGATTATAGGGATGAGTTTCTTAGATCTAATCCAGGGAGTACATGTGTAGTGAAGCTTAGTGAAGAAACTTTTGAAGGTGGGAAGAAAATGTTTGTTGGGTTCTACATTTATTTTGATTCAGTGAAGAAGTCATACTTAGCTGGTTGTAGGCCATGCATTGGGTTGGATGGATGTTTTTTAAAAGGGGTATGTCGAGGCCAACTACTTGTGCAGTTTTCAAAGACGGAAATAATCAGATGCTTCCACTTGCTTGGGCTGTTGTTGAGATTGAAAATATGCACACTTGGAGGTGGTTTGTCAACCTTTTGAAAGGTGATCTTCAGCTTGGAGATAGTACAAATCTGATCATTATAACAGACATGCGAAAGGTAAGCACTTGTAGTTTATTGTTATTTTCCTACTGATATTTCACTTAAAACTAACTACCATTGTTCATTTTGCAGGGGCTTGAGATTGCTATAACAGATCTACTTCCAAATTCTGAGCATAGGATGTGTGCAAGGCACATCCTAGCTAACTGGTCTAAGAAATTGAGGGGCATAGAGAGAAGGAACTACTTCTGGAGGTGTGAAAGGTCTACCTATAAGTGGGAGTTGAAGAAAAATCTGGATGAAATGATGAAATTGGGGAATAAGATGGTTGATGAATTGTTGTACTACAACATTGAAAGATGGAGCAAGGTGTATTTTAACACATTCTGCAAGTGTGATAGTGTTGATAATAATATGGCAGAATATTTCAATGCTTGGATTTTTGCAGCAAGGATGAAGACTATAGTGACAATGCTTGAAGAAATAAGGGTGAAGATGATGAACAGAATATGTCAGCTCAGGCAGTTTGGAAACACTTGGATTACTGATTTTTCACCAATGACCATGAAAGTCTTGGAAGAGAACACAAAAAGGTCAATAAAATGTAACATTTTCTGGAATAGTTAGTATGGATTTGAAGTGAAGGAAGGATCAGGTGCAAGAGAAGTAAAGCATCTGGTGGACATCAACAGGCAAACATGCACCTGCAGAGCTTCGATGTTAAAAGGCATACCATGTGCTCATGCAGTTTCTGCCCTGTATTATAAAAATCTGGAGCCTTTGAACTATATTTTCCACTGGTACAATAATGCCACTTACATGAAAACATACAATTACTTTCTTCAGCCTGTCTTGGGTATGAATACGTGGCCGGAGTCACAAAACCCAACTGTTATACCACCTCATGTCAAGAAGATGCCAGGGCCAAAGAAGGTTACAAGAAAAGAGCCAGGTGAAAATAAGACAGGAAAATTGTCCAAAAGCGGAGTGGAAATTACATGTAGCAATTGTCATAACAAGGGTCATAACAAGAGGGGGTGTCATAAAGCTGCTGGAAGTAATACTGCTGCTATTTCAGCAAGTTCTGTGCCTGCAAGTGTTGGTAGTTCAAAGACACCAAAGCTAAGTACTGGAAGAGGAAGGGGTACGCCAAAAGGTTCTAAAGAAAAGGTGAAGTTCTTCCCTTTAATGCCTTCTTTCTCTTTTTAAGTAATTACCAGATTCCGACTTTTGATTGGTTGATGTAGGATGTTGGTACTAGCACTAATGTAAGAACACAATATAACAGGCCAAGGATGGTTTGGATGGGAGTTTTACACACTCAAAGTGGCATCAAAATTCAAAGTGTAAGTTCTAACACAACCTCTCATATTTAGGTGAATTCATTGTCTGATTTTTACTTGGATTTTGGCAGCCTAGAATGTTATCTACAAACATTAAGAATGTGAGGTCTTCAGCAGAAGTAACTGGAGATCTAGGCCATCAACCAACACGAGGTGTTAAATGGAAAGGTAAAGAAGCTATGACATCAAGGCAGCTTGAACAATTGAGAGGCAAGAAACTCATTCAAACAAGGTCTAGGGCTGCTAAGTTGAGCCAGGAAAGCACCACTGCGTAACAACCCAATTGTTCAAGATATTGTTTTGTTGAAGAATGTTTGCAATAGACTGTATTATGCTAAAATTTTAAGCAGCTATTGACTGCAATTCTGTATTATGATAAGGATTTTTAGGTAGCTATAGATTGCAATTCGCATTTTGTTATCTTATGGTGTTTGTTTTGCTGCTGCTACAATGACAACAAACAGATATTTTGTTATCTCATTTTGCGACTGTTTATTAAGTCTGTTTTTTTTAGGTCAATGAGACCAAATATGTGTTTCAATACAGTTTATGCAGCTGCCATATTAAGTCTTTTGTGTGTTTATTGTTGATTGCCAAGTTCTGGGCATACAACGAAACAAACAGAACATACCTATAGTACTTCACAATGTAAAAACAACGCTTCATTAGAAACAACAATTGATAAGTAACAACTACATACATATTGAGATGACAAAACTACAAAATATTGAGATGACAAAACTACAAAAGGCTTACATTCAAATGAAAGGTCCATTGCAAACATACAAAATAAAACCTACAAGCAACAAGTACATACATATCGAGATGAAAAAACTAGATTCAAAATGGCAACCTTATTGCATCTTCTTTCAATGACATTTGTGGATACCTACAAGCAACAAGTATAATACACATCCCTAATATAATGAACCAAAGTACATTTTCCCTAGCCTTGGACTTAGCCAATTTACTCTTCCACTTCCTTTCCTTCTATTTCATCTTCTCCATATCAACTTGCAATTTCACCAATTGAGCCTCAATCTTCTTCATCTTGTCCCCTTCTATGGTGTTTTCAACCTTTAAAGTTTCCCCCGGCTTGGCAAGATTTTCAAAGCCTTCAAATGCATTCTCAAGTTCACCCATTTTGTCAAGCATTTTTGTAATAAAAAATTTGGACCTAGGATCAATTTCAGAATCCTTCCAAACCCAAAAATCACAAGATCGTGGACCCTAAGATGAATAACAAAAGAAAATTAATCAATGATAGTTTTTAACAACTCAATTATTGAAAGAATGTTCACTATCATTTACCCCATAGTATGGCAAACCCAATATCTTCTTCCTGAGTTCCGAGGGGTCCAAGTTGTTAGCAAAGGCAACACATAGCCATGGTTGAATCGAATTTCTCCACTTGACTCATTTTCTTCCTCTTCCGTGCAAAGCCTTGGCAAATTCAAGCCTTTTGAAGGCATTGCAACAACTACAACACAAACAGACAATATCAAAGTCAGATAATTTGCATTTGCTTTCAAAGATCAGATAATTGGATTTTAAGAGAAAGGCATAATAATAATAAAAGAAAGAAATTAGGGTTTTTAAGAAGGAGAAAGATTAACCTTTGCCTTCAAAGGGCAATTTGATGGAATTTCGGAAGAAATTAGAAGAAGAAAAAATTAGGGTTCTTCAATTGGGTTTGGTAAAATATTGGGGAAGAAGGTATTTTACCGTTGGTTGGGGGTTATATTACCGTTAAAAAAAATCTTTTTTTGGTGTTTTCAACGACTAAAAGAGAGAAGGACACACTCAATTCGGTTTTCTAAGACACGCGGCTGGCTAGGGCTTAGGAGGGAGTAAATAAATATAATTCTTTAAACAATAACCCTCCGAAATCGGGTCTGCGATCCCAGAATAAACCGCAAAACAAGAATTTTGGGACTCATAATGAACCGCAAAATAGGTGCCCAAAATTGGGCAACACCGGCCCAATTTGCGACAGATTTGCGATCGCAAAGTCAAAAATGCGACAGATTTGCGATTGCAGATTCGACACAGGATCGCATTTTTCCAGCCTTTGGTAATTTGATCATAACTTTGTGTAGGACTGTCCAAATGACGAACGGTTTGAAGCTTTGGAAACTAGATTCAACAAACTTTCATCTGATAGGTTATTCATCACATAAAACCGTATACTTATTTATATATGCTCGTTCAAAGTGTAGACTAATGCAAGTACCTTTTGAATCTTAGCCTATTATAAAAATTTTCCCATTTGGCTTACACTTGTTTACCAAATCCAATTGATGCCCACCAAGTTAATAGCACATAAAATATTATAATTAGCCTACGTGGCACCATGAAATCCTAGATTACTTAGCGAAATTTTCCGGGGCCTTACATTCTCTCCCCCTTAGGATCATTCGTCCTCGAATGAGGAGTAGAGTCGGACTTAAATGCTTAATATAATAAATCTCTTTTCTCACCTACCTCAAGTCCCTAAATTTTGACTAACTCCTAAATTTTTCAGAAATTTCGGTAGAGTCTCCTTTGTAACCAGGCCTATCCACATGCCAGAGAACCACCAAAACAATCCTAAAAACACATCCACAACTCGACTAAGCACCACAATGTGTATATCAATAACATTAACATCAGCATTACAAGCACTACATTATCATAACGACACCTGAACATGGACTGCACATTTTTAGATCATAACACCTATAAGCGATCTTTCAAGTCAAAGCTTATTGATATACAATCAAGCGAAAATATTTTCCTTCCACAACACTTTCGGCCCTCAAGGTGGCCTCCTCGACTCATAAGCTTTGCCATAACATTCACGGAAGCAATCACAACCCCTAAACTTATCCAACAAGGATGACAGCTAGACACCTCGCATAAGCTAACTATCCATCAACATTCACCTTCAATAATTCACACCAGGATGATACACAAATGATCTCCACCTACCTTCTTTGACATAGACATGTGAATACACAAAATATATGGCGAACAACTATAGGGATACTTCATACTCCTAGTGCGGCCTAATGTGGAATACACCTATGCAACCTTTATTATAAACTCACATAACATCTTCAGGGGAAAATATTGAGAATAACATGTTCGCCCTTCTAAACTCTAAATCTCTAGGCGAACCCTCACACTAAACCCTTGATGACTTTCGACAGTTAATCTAAGATGTGCTATCATGAATTGACCATAAAGTTACCTATCGAATATATGTGATCACACGGGGATGCTCCCTCTTTGACATGTTGAACTTCAATATCCAATAGATTTAATGCAATGAGGAGCAACGGAGTTCAAGATTGGGCTGGAATTATTCAACAATCTATTTATGCGTCGAGCAGAGTATTTCATGAGGTTACATACTAAGAGACACGAGGATTTCTATTAATGATGCTGACATGGTTTAGTCTGGGTGACTAAATCAATTCTTAGACAAATAAGGCATAGGGGTAACTCGTACATTGGTAATAGGAACCATTAAGGAGGAATATTCAAATACGTGACCCAGTCGTCTCTTGGAGTGTAGGGAAAGTCAATTTATCAAGAATGAGAATACGCTGGCACCTTGAATGCGATATGGGTTTCAAATACATGAAGTTGAATTACACTCTTAACATTAACTGACACAAGGAATCTATGCCACAAGCCCATGAGGACGAAAAGAAGTTGAACACTATGAGATTATCATATTGCAAACAGCCTAACCTTTCCTGTTAATTGACTCTATATGAGAAAACTAAAGATACGATAACTGGTCTTCCAAATCAATATGCTCATGATATGTGCAAAAATCTGAAGGTATCTAATCTTAACCTTTCACGAGTGAAACGACATAGTATAGGACATCCTACCATAGGGGTGAAATCATGTATTGGTTAGAGGAGTTCCAATGGTTGACGTAATGCTCCGGGAAGAAAGATAATTAAAACTCATATCCTTCTTAAGGAGGTGGAATGTTAGGGGTAGCAAAATTTCCCGCACATGACAGTGACGTTGTCAATAATCCNAGAAGCCGAGTGTGCAGAAGGCCACGTAACCCATCCAATCCGACCCATTTACGACTTTTGAAAAGGGGACACACTTTGGTTTGAAATTAGGGCAATTTCAGCTTGAACTTTAAGGAAAATCATTACTTTTGAAACCCATGAGAAAAGCCCTCGTAGTCCTAGAAAATCGTCAACAATGGCAAGAAAGTACTTAAAAGCATTACGAGTTGGTATAAAAACAAGGCCTCAAAGTGCCCACATGGATAAGTTTGAAGGAATGAGACGTCTTAATGCATTAATCGGGAAAAGTTTACCTAGGTTATCTAGTCACATGGACAAGTAGAGAAGGTAGATGATTGTTTAGGAGAACATCTCATAAGGAGTGCGAGCAATATCTTTTTATCCTAACAAAAGGAACATGTCCCCATCCTCAATGCTATAAGACTTCCTCTTTGATGCCATGAAACATAAATGAATTTCTACAATGAGAGTTATCTGATGAAATAGATAGTAGGGTAGCAAAACTAATGAGCATCATTTGGAACCAACGAGCTTAAACCAAGTTGAAGACATTAGAAGTCTGTAGGAAATGAGCAATTTGCCCACTCTTAGGGCGCTTGTAGAGTACATAAAAGTGAGGTTAATCAAATCAAATCATATATTTGGGTAACTAGTCGAGACATTGAGATAATATCGCATTGAAAATTACGGGTAAACAACACATGATGCAAGACAAATTAAAAGAAAGTGAGAGAGCCTTATGCAAGTAACCTTTACATTGTAACCACTAGGAATGGTGGTAATATAAAGCGATTACGAGAAGCTACATTTTTTTAAAGAAGATCTTAGTATGAAGTCACGTGATGTATAGCTCTAGAATTCAAAAATCCAATTATGTTTAGCAACTCAACTTCATAATGAAGCATTACAGCACACTTTTACACAACAAGCGATTACAAGCCACATTGGGAGATTCTATAAGACTTGACTGAGAGAAAGGATTTGACATATGAATGTGTTACTAGGTGTGTTTCTCTTGGGTCAACCCAAAACCAAAAGGCGAGACTAGCACAAGTGTAGATAATCCCTTATCGAAAGAAGATCATTCAATCTCAGCAATTGTGATATGCTATCAACCCCTGATGAACTTGAAGTGAGGTGGGAACCCTACCACATGTCGTTCTAAAGAAATGCAGAAATGAAGTAATAAGATAGAAGGGAAGATCAGGACTGCGGACGTCATGCAGCTACCTTGATACTCCCGGATATGTGCTGCTCGGCAGAGAAATCCTCACTCGGCCTCAGATGCACTTGGATCTGCACGCAAGGTGCAGGGAGTAATGTGAGTACTCCGACCCAGTGAGTAATAAACATAAATAAAGGCTGAGAATAAGAAATCCTGAATAGGCACAAAGTAATCTATAAATGCAGCAATTTAAACCAAGTAGTATAAAGTCAGTAACCAATGGAAACAATTATGGAAATACTGCAACGGATACGTAAATAAATGACAGTCAAATATGAATTTTGCAACACATAGTACGGTACTCTCTAGTACCCGCTGCAGCGTGCAGCCCGCTCCATTTATCTATCATCGACGGCGCTCACTGGGGGTGTGCAGACTCCGGGAGGGGCCCTGATCACGCTCAACTGAGTCTCACAAAGGACTACGCGGGCGTCGCAAATATAATCTGAGTATTTATGCCCAGAGTCGAACCACAGAGAATTAACCTATCAATTACTATTGTCAGATTTACTAAATTCACACAATCTGTTTCCCCAAACTTTTTGATTCACAATGGTTGATTTTTCTAACAACTAAAGACTGAAAGTAATCAACAGCTAAAAATTAACTAAACTTGATGTGTAAACAATTGGAATAAGGTCTAAGTTAATGGTTTCCCCCGTTGGTAATTTCCTTGGTTGTATATGTCTTATAACTATGATTTAGTTGTCTCTATCAATCATGAACGCTCCAGCTATCATAAATCTTTCTCAATTAATTATGATAATTTACTAGACGCACTCTCTCAAGCTACGCTAGCTAGATTCACAATACAGTTCACTTAGATTGCACCCGAGGTATCGTTATCTCTAATCCCACCTCTAAACCCTCGGTTATGACTCTCGTCTATACTCTAGGAGTGATGTTGTTCATACAATCACCTAAATATGCACTCTCTCTCATGTAGATACATAATAAATAGGACCGGATAGTTGAGGGCCCTTTCAACTAACCACAATCAAAACATAGATGAACAAATAGAGATTAACAACCAAATCCAACTATATTAATAAAACAACCAAGTCATCCCCAACGGGTTCCACCAAAACCTTAGATTAAGGTATTTAGCTACTCATAACAATGGAGGAATAAACTACTAGAAAATTCATAATTGAAAATTGCAAGAAAAATAAAAGAGAATAAGAATAATGATGTTTTGGGTGATCTCTCACACTTGTTTCTCTTCCCAAAGTACTCTCTAAAACAAATCTGACCTAACATGGCCGAATTCCTACTTTTTATAAGGGTTCTACACCAAGTTTTCCCGACTTGACACTTTAGTCCCTGGCTTTTTCGAGTTCTACCGCGATCCCACCGCGGTTACGCCCGGACCGCGGCCAAAGAGGTCCTCTGAATCTGCAGCTCTGCTCTGCCGCGGTCCTAGCGCGGTTACGGTCTGACCGCGGCAGGCCAAGTTCAGCTCTGCTTTTGTCTCTTTACTTGGTGCATTTCGTGGGCATTGTTTGATTGGCCTCCTTTTCTTCGTAATTGATCCCAAACTTGGTCCATCGACTTCTTTCGTTGGATATAGCCTGCAAAGCATGAAAAACACTAATCAGAGCATTTGGTTATCACTTTTTACTACAAAGCTATACAAAAATGTGGTTCTTTAGGGTCCAATTATAGTCTAATTCACCTATTATCAACACCCCACACTTAAATCTTTGCTCGTTCTCGAGCAAGTTGAACCACACTCCTAGGCCTAATCATTTGATGCATTACCCTTTTATATCACACCTGCTATTATGAAGGAACAACCTAAGCAGTGCAACAGCCACACCTCAAATGAAGACTCTAATGTCATGCCACACTCATGCTTACTCTATGTACTCTAACAGAAGTGAAGACTTGCTTTTTCTTCTTGAGTTAAATGCCCTCACATCACATTTTTTTTTAGAGAAGTTCCACACACATAAAATCAAACAACAAAGAACTGTAGATAGAAAGAATTCACTCACTCTCAGCAAAGAACATTCATATGCCACACAGATACACCATAAGCTTGCCCTTAGTGTAATACTCTACTAATCGAGTTGCTCAGTCTAAGATAGGATACATTTAGATATGAAAGTGACTACACCTCCCTAAGCACTTTAATACATAAATTTTATCAATTAAACCTCATCCTTATGTTACCCCAAAATTCCACCTTCTCATCAGTGTAATTACCCCATTCTTCTTTAAGCACACTTGCATCAAGAGCCACCACTTGTCTAGGTATTATTATATATACATCTATTATTATTAGTTTTTCTTTTTTTTCAATCCAAGTGGCTCTTATTTTTCAAAACAGTGCACCTTTCTCCTTATTCAACTAGTTCCACTCGAAAGCCAAACCGGCCACCCCACACTTTAACTTTTACAAAGTTCATAACAATTCAAGTGCTCGTGAGAGGTGAAAAGGTTCAAATAGATGGTTAATTCAAACCAATGGGTAAGGCTTGTAATGTGGTTGCCAAAGAAAAAGGATTATAGGCTCAAAGGGGTTAACTATGGTAATATGTACAGGAGGATTAATGATTATATGGGCTACACAAATGCCTAAATCATCTCTAAGACCAAACAACTACTATTTTGCTTTGCACACACACGGGGCAAGTTCTAGGTATCGCATGCAAGCATAGAATACGTGTATAACCTCACACACACTTGGCATCTAACTCAATCCAAATTAGTTTGTCAACATATTCACAGGAGTGTTCAAGCAAGACAGGGTGTGCAAAATTAAGGCATAAGATTAAGACTCTACACATGAGCCTAGGCGTCGCACCCTCAAGTTCGTTTTAAGTATTTGCAGGTATGTACACCACGGGATGCATTCTTGCCCAACCCATCTTAGCCCAAAAGAGTCCTAAGGGTCCTAAAATCTATTAAAGAAAAATCTACCTAACCCGGTTCAAGAAAAACCCTTGGAAAAGAACCGCGGTCAAAAGAAATACCAAGGGGGAATTACTACACTACCTAAAAAAAAATCTTTTTGGCTTTTTGATTAGACTACTTCCCTCAAGAATACTGTCTAGGTGGTCCATCATCAGGAAGAGTTTCCTACCTTTTCTATATATATATATATATATATATCCGACTTTAACCCTCAAGAAACCCGTCGACAAGTGTCCGTCGTTGGGCCAAGTCGGTGACATCTAAGCTACATATACAACAACACATATATACACAAATCATATATACACATACCCAAGTCTCCCACCCCACACACAAAGAGTATGGCATGTCCTCATGTCATAAAACAATTTAAAGCACAGAAGGGTAAGAGGACATCCCTGGGCATCATTCGGAGTCAGAGACGGTGTTGGGATCCACGTGACAGGCCCTCCCTATAGCACTGAACCAAGCCATCACCCGGCTCTCAGACCTGGCCTGCCGTCTAGACATGGCATCCAAACGAACATGCAGGCTATCCGCAGAGGTACGAAGTTCTGCTATATCTTCCTCCACAGAAGACAACAAGGGTCGGCTGATGTATGATCTAGAGAATTCCGCCCTAGTATGGGGTTGCCGTGAGGAACCAGCTGCATCATAAGACCTCCTGGGTGGTGCCATGGGCGCTGGGGCATCATCATCATCGTCCAGGTCAATGTGTGTAGGCGCATCTCTGCCCACTTTGATCTTTGACGCTCTGAAAGCTATTCTTAGGGGTAAAGTGCCATCCATAGGATTGATTGGGACATTAACCATCAAACATAACCTCGTAACAAGTGAGGGGAAGTAAAACCCCTTAGTCATCAGAGGCGACCGGAGGATCATTTCATCGCCAATGATTTTAGCAATATTAATGTCCTTCCTGGTCATGAAGCACCAAACCAGTAGAGCCCGCAAGCTGTTCACATCTGTTGTGTTGCCCGTGGGCAACAATCTGCTACAAATTATGGTGAACCAATACTTAGCTTCCCATGTGAATGACTTGGAATGTAGGGTCATGTTTTCCTGAATCCAAACTAGCCTTCCCCCTGAGCATATGGCCTCAATCAGAGTGCCCCAATTGACTCCTGGAGAATTGTGGTAATAATCATTGGCTCCAGTGAATGGAGGCAGCTGCAGGACCTGGCGATTTTTCTGGACTGAGGCATCTACTACTTGGCCCCGCACAATCACAGACCGTCACATATGTTCCGGGCAGTTCGCGTAGAACTCCCGGACTATCATTGGGTTTGCCGTGTCAGGTTCATCGAACAAATACTCCATCCCTCGCGGCGGATTTCCTCATACATGTCCGGCTTTTCAACATGGAGGGCAACCTTGTCAATATCAATCTCCGGGACAAAGTTTTTAGCGGCTTTCGCATGAAACCTGTCCTGGGCCTCCTCGGACGTGAACTGGGTAGCATCTTAAGTGGGCACGTCGTAAGTGCTTTACCGAATTTCTACGCTTCTTTCGGGCCATAGTACCTGCAATCAATTCATCATAACCATCAGGGACAGCCAAACATGTGCCAGTCGGATGGGTACTCCAACTTCGCCACCCGTTGGCACAAAACAGTTACCAAAATGGACAACACCCACTATTATCCCCACACCACCTATCAATAATACAATTCCGCCATATAAGACCCCCCCGCAAGCTACCACCAATAAATACCATTTATGTACTACCACCACCCACCCCACACACAAATTATCAACTAGAAATACATCCCACACCTACACAAATCAACCCCAAACACCAATTACAACACCAAACTTGGAGTCTAAAACCCCATTGCAACCAAAAGCAAAAATTCTATACAATAATCACTACATAATACAAAATACATACAAAATAAGGAAAAGTAGAACAACTTACTTGAGGATTACCGCGGAGTCTTGAAAGAGAAAAAAAAAAGAAAAAAAATTTGGGGGTTGTGACTGGGTGGGGGGTGGGGCATTTTTGTGTTTTGGTTGTGGGGGGGGTTTGTGGATGGATAGGGTTTGGGTGGAGAAGGGGTAATGGAGGTTTTGGGTTATGGGAAGAAGAAGAAAGAAGAAAGGTGGGTTGTGGGGAGAAGAAGAAGAAGGAGATTGGAGAAGAAAAAGGAAGAAGAAGAAGAATGGAGAAGAAAAAGGAAGAAGAAGAATGAGAGAGTTTGAGAGAATTTGAGAGAGTTTTGAGAGAAGATAGAGATAAAAGAGAAGAAGAAGAAGAGAGAAGAGAGAAGAGAGAAGAAGGAGAGAGAATGTCGGTTGGGAGTGGGTGGGGTTGTGGGTAGGTGAGGGTAATTAGGGGGGAGGGAGAAAAAAATATTCTGCTGCAGTACCTGGGCTCGTCGTGACCTACCGCGGTCGTACCGCGGTTACGCCGCGACCGTGGTAGACCAACTTCAGAGAGGGTCTCTGACCGCGGTCGTACCGCGGTTACAACGCGACGGCGGTGAACCAACTTCAGAGAGAGTCTCTGACCGCGGTCGTACCGCGGTTACGTCGCGACCGCGGTGAACCAACTTCAGAGAGGGTCTCTGACCGCGGTCGTACCGCGGTTACGCCGCGACCACGATTACGCAGCGACCGCGATTAAGCTGCGACCGCGGGAGACCAACTTCAGAGAAGGTCTCTGACCGCGGTCCCACCGCGGTTACGCCGCGACCGCGGTGGACCTGTTCCTGGATGCCAATTTCGAGGTTCTTTTCATTGTTTTGCCCCTTAGGCACTATTTTTACCTCTTTGAATGCCTACCTTACCCATTTTATGCCCAGGCTCGTGATGCAAAGTCCTCCGCACTAACCTGCATATATGCAACATGTTAGAAATTCTACTATCGTGGATTGCCTCCCATGAAGCGCCTGATTTAACGTCCCGACACGACGCAGCACGAGCGCAAGAGTCGCTCAACCTCTCTCTCTTTTTTGTTTTGTTTTGATATTACAGACTACACTTACAACACATTCGTGGATTGCCTCCCACGCAGCGCCTGATTTAACATCGCGGCACGACGCAAGTAGTTGAGTCCTTACTCCTCATTCGCGCACTGGGGTTCTTTTAAATTAGTCACTACTGTATCCCCTTTTTCTTCAGCTATTCCAAGGTAATGTTTCAACCTTTGCCCATTGACTGAGAATTTGTTTGTCCCATCTTCCGACTCGATCTCAACAGCTCCACTTGCAAACATTTGCACCACTCTAAATGGTCCTGAACGCGCCTGTGTTATTGACTTCGGAGGGTCATGGGATCGGTTTCTACCGCTTGCAGAGTTTGCCTACAAAAAAAAACTACCAGTCGAGCATTCAGATGGCTCTTATGAGGCTATATATGGGAGACGGTGTAGATCTCCAGTTGGCTGGTTCGAGCCCGGTGAAGCTAGATTGTTGGGGACAGATTTGGTTCAAGATGCATTGGAGAAGGTGAAGGTGATTCAGAAGAGACTCCGTACAGCGCAGTCGAGACAGAAGAGTTATGCGGACAAGAAGGTTCGAGATGTATCCTATATGATTGGTCAGAAGGTCCTGCTGAAGGTTTCACCCACAAAGGGTGTTATGAGATTCGGAAAGAAAGGGAAATTGAGTCCGCGGTTCGTTGGGCCTTTTGAGGTACTTAGGAGGATTGGGCAGGTGGCTTATGAGCTTGCCTTGCCACCCAGCTTGTCGAGCGTGCATCCAGTTTTTCATGTTTCTATGCTCCGGAAGTATGTTGGAGACCCGTCCCATGTTTTGGATTTCAGCACAGTTCAATTGGAGGGTGATTTGACTTATGATGTAGAGCTAGCAACCATTTTGGATCGTCAGGTTCGGAAATTGAGGTCAAAGGATGTAGCTTCAATGAAGGTGTAGTGGAGAGGTCGGCTCGTGGAGGAGGATACCTGGGAGACCGAGCGGGAGATGCGGAGCAGATACCGTCACCTATTCGAGGCTTCAGGTATGTTTCTTGACTCGCTCGAGGACGAGCGTTTGTTTAAGTTGGGGAGGATGTGACGACCCGACCCGTCATCACGTGAGTTACCGCTCCGTTTTCCCTATTTTTTGCTTCTTTATGCTTCGTTATCCGTGTCTTGTGTGATCGAGTTGGTTTGGAGAACTTACCGCTAAGAAATGAGACACTTAGTCTCTTTAAGGAAGGCTTAGTTTGAAAAAGTCAACCGGATGTTGACTTGGGTGTTAGAGGGCTCGGATATGATTTTCGATGGTTCGGTTAGCTTCGGGGGATGATTTGGGACTTATGAGTGTGATCGGAAGTGATTGTGGAGCACCGGTGTAGAATTAGGCTTGAATTGGCGAAGTTAGTATTTTGGCGATTTTGGTTGATAGGTGAGATTTTTATCCGAGGGTCGGAATGGAATTCCGAGAGTTACTGTAGCTTCGTTAGGTGATTTGGGATGTGTGTGCAAAATTACAGGTCAATCGGAGGTGTTTTGGTTGGATTTTTGATCAAATGCATGTTTCGGAAGTCTTAGAAGAACTTAGGATTGAATCCGATGTAATTTGATGGTTTTGGTGTTGTTTGAGGTGTTTTGATGATTGGAACATGTTTGAATGATGTTTCAGGATGCGTTGATGCTTTTGGTTGAGGTCCCGGGGGCCTCGGGGTGATTTCGGATGGTTTCGGATGGCCAACGGAAGGTTTTTGGGACTTAAGTTATTGCAGAAAAATTGCAGGTCAGTGTTGTAGGTTTTGTTCTATGCGATCGCAGGAGGAGCTTTGCGATCGCATAGGAGGATCCATGGGGCTAGTCAGTTGTTCTATGCGATCGCAGAGTTGTGTTCGTGATCGCATAGGGTCAGGAGTTCATGAATTGCGATCGCAGGTGTGTTAGTGCGATCGCATAGAGGGATTTTGGGAGTTTGGTTTTTTGTTCATCGCGATCGCGTGGTAATGTCTGCGATCGCGTAGTGTAAAGAGCTTGGTCATTGCGATCGCTGGGAAGAATATGCGATCGCTTAGTGTTAAATTTTGAGTTTGAATTTTTGTGTATTGCGATCGCAAGCCTGGGGCTGCGATCACGTAGAAGAAATTGTCACCTGGGCAGAATAGTTTTTAAGTCATTTTGTTCCGCGAGTCTAAGTTAATTTTCACCATTATTGAGCATCCTTGAGAGCTTTTGGACGGGAATTGAAGAGGGTTTCGACTAGGATTGAATGGAGGTGAGTCCTATGACCTAAAAACATGATTTAATTGTAGAATCAACCTAGAAATTCATGAAAACTTAGCAAAAGGGGAAGAATAAGGGCTTGAGTTTTGATATTTCAAATTGAATTTTGATGGGTAATTTGAGCTCGGATTTGGGAGTTCTTGGTATGTATGGACTCGTGGCGAGATAAGGAACCCATTGATGTGAAAATTTCTGAGTTTCGAGAAGTGGGCCCGGGGCTCGGGTTTTGCTAATTTCGAGATTTTTGCTATTTTTCGATTCTTTTCGATTGGGTTATGTTCCCTTAGCCTATTGTGACGTATTCATTGTGGTTTTGGCCAGATTCGACGCGCGAGGAGGCCGATTGGCGAGGCAAGGGCATAGCGAGCTAGAGTTTTGGCCGGCTTGAGGTGAGTAATAGATGTAAATGATGTCCTGAGGGTTTGAAACCCTGGATTTGCACATCGTAGTGCTATATTGAGGTGACTTGCACGCCGGATAGCGAGCGTGGGGTAGAGCATCATTGGGGATTGTGACTTGGTCCGTCCCGATAGATGAATTTACTGCCTATTGACTAAATTTCACTTGTTATCTTTATAATTTGAGCTGATTGCCATATTTGGGCTCGTGCCAACTGGTTGAATCCCTCAGGGATTGCTATTACTGGTTTCATACAATTTTTACATATTATTGAACTCAATCCTAATAATTAACACTATTTTTGCAAATTCAGCCACATTTTTCTCAAACTTGAAAC
Organism: Nicotiana attenuata; assembly: GCF_001879085.1. Lineage (NCBI taxonomy): Eukaryota > Viridiplantae > Streptophyta > Magnoliopsida > Solanales > Solanaceae > Nicotiana > Nicotiana attenuata. The sequence continues at coordinate 16,912 of NW_017676391.1, forward strand.
TTAATTAATATTTCTAATGAAGTTTGGGCTGGATATTTCTATATTATTGTGCCCGAGGGGCTTATGTGATTCTGGACTGAGTATGGGATCGGGCTGCGCGCCGCAACGGTATTATATTGACATTGATATGAGGCCGAGGGCCTAGTTGATGCCACGAGATGGCTTTATATTGTGCTTGGGCCGTAAGGGGCCCCTCCCGGAGTCTGCACACCCCCAGTGAGCGCCGTCGACGATAAATAAATTGAGCGTGCTGCACGTCGCAGCGGGTACTAGAGAGTACCGTACTATGTGTTGCAATTCATATTTGACTGTCATTTATTTACGTATCCGTTGCAGTATTTCCATAATTGTTTCCATTGGTTACTCACTTTATACTACTTGGTTTAAATTGTTGCATTTATAGATTACTTTGTGCCTATTCAGAATTTCTTATTCTCAGCCTTTATTTATGTTTATTACTCACTGGGTCGGAGTACTCACATTACTCCCTGCACCTTGCGTGCAGATCCAGGTGCATCTGAGGCTGAGTGAGGATTGCTCTGCCGAGCAGCACACACCCGGGAGTACCAAGGTAGCTGCATGACGTCCGCAGTCCTGATCTTCCCTTCTATCTTATTGCTTCATTTCTGCCTTTCTTTAGAACGATATATAGTAGGGTTCCCACCTCTCTTCAAGTTCATTAGGGGTTGATAGCATATCGCAATTGCTGAGATTGAATGATCTCCTTTCGATAATGGATTATCTACATTTGTGCTAGTCCAACGATCTGCTTATCAGTCTAAGTCTCGCCTTTTGGTTTTGGGTTGACCCAAGAGAAACACACCTAGTAACACATTCATATGTCAAATCCTTTCTCTCAGTCAAGTCTTATAGAATCTCCCAATGTGGCTTGTAATAGCTTGTTGTGTAAAAGTGTGCTGTAATGCTTCATTATGAAGTTGAGTTGCTAAACATAATTGGATTTTTGAATTCTAGAGCTATACATCACGTGACTACATACTGAGATCTTCTTTAAAAAATGTAGCTTCTCGTAATCGCTTTACATTACCACCATTCCTAGTGGTTACAGTGTAAAGGTTACTTGCATAAGGCTCTCTCACTTTCTTTTAATTTGTCTTGCATCATGTGTTGTTTACCCATAATTTTCAATGCGATATTATCTCAATGTCTCGACTAGTTACCCAACTATATGATCTAATTTGATTAACCTCACATTTATGTACTCTACAAGCGCCCTAAGAGTGGGCAAATTGCTCCTTTCCTACAGACTTCTAATGTCTTCAACTTGGTTTAAGCTCGTTGGTTCCAAATGGTGCTCATTAGTTTTGCTACCCTACTACCTATTTCATCAGATAACTCTCATTGTAGAAATTCATTTATGTTTCATGGCATCAAAGAGGAAGTCTTATAGCATTGAGGATGGGTACATGTTCCTTTTGTTAGGATAAAAAGATATTGCTCGCACTCCTTATGAGATGTTCTCCTAAACAATCATCTACCTTCTCTACTTGTCCATGTGACTAGATAACCTAGGTTACTTTTCCCCAATTAATGCATTATGACGTCTCATTCCTTCAAACTTATCCATGTGGGCACCTTGAGGCCTTGTTTTTATACCAAGTCGTAATGCTTTTAAGTACTTTCTTGCCATTGTTGACGATTTTCTAGGACTACGAGGGCTTTTCTCATGGGCTTCAAAAGTAACGATTTTCCTTAAAGTTCAAGCTGAAATTGCCCTAATTTCAAACCAAAGTGTGTCCCCTTTTCAACAGTCGTAAATGGGTCGGATTGGATGGGTTACGTGGCCTTCTGCACACTCGGCTTCTAGGATTATTGACAACGTCATTGTCATGTGCGGGAAATTTTGCTACCCCTAACATTCCACCTCCTTAAGAAGGATATGAGTTTTAATTGTCTTTCTTCCCGGAGCATTACGTCAACCATTGGAACTCCTCTAACCAATACATGATTTCACTCCTATGGTAGTATGTCGTAATTATCAGGAAAGGTTAGGCTGTTTGCAATATGATAATCTCATAGTGTTCAACTACTTTTCGTCCTTATGGGCTTGTGGCATAGATTCCTTGTGTCAGTTAATGTTAAGAGTTTAATTCAACTTCATGTATTTGATACCCATATCGCATTCAAGGTGCCAGAGTATTCTCATTCTTGATAAATTGACTTTCCCTACACTCCAAGAGACGGCTGGGTCACGCACTTGAATATTCCTCCTTAATGGTTCCTATTGCCAATGTACGAGTTACCCCTATGCCTTATTTGTCTAATAATTGATTTAGTCACCCGGATTAAACCATGTCAGCATCATTAATAGAAATCCTCGTGTCTCTTAGTATGTAACCTCATCAAATACTCTGCTCAGCGCATAAATAGATTCCTGAATAATTGCAGCCCAATCTTGAACTCCGTTGCTCCTCATTGCATTAAATCTATTGGATATTGAAGTTCAACATGTCAAAGAGGGAGCATCCCCGTGTGATCACATATATTTGATAGGTAACTTTATGGTCAATTCATGATAGCACATCTTAGATTAACTGTCGAAAGTCATCAAGGGTTTAGTGTGAGGGTTCGCCTAGAGATTTAGAGTTTAGAAGGGCGAACATATTATTCTCAATATTTTCCCCTGAAGATGTTATGTGAGTTTATAATAAAGGTTGCATAAGTGTATTCTAGATTAGGCCGCACTAGGAGTATGAAGTATCCCCATAGTTGTTCGCCATATATTTTGTGTATTCACATGTCTATGTCTAAGAAGGTAGGTGGAGATCATTTGTGTATCATCCTGGTGTGAATTATTGAAGGTGAATGTTGATGGATAGTTTTAGTTTATAGAAGGACTTAGTCGAAAAAATTACACCGATTGAAGTTAGGATGCTAACTTATTTGTCAGTTGTTGATCCCTTGCCCAGAAACAGAGTGCATGTGGATGTTGTTTGAGGATATTAGTCGAGATAGTTAATTCAAGGCAAAGAATTAAATGTAGGGGGAAAGGGGTCACCATTTGATGAATTCCCTCGACTTTGGTTGGAAGAAGCTAGTTCTCACACCATTACTATGATCACTCATAGAGCTTGTACATATGCAATGCATTATTAGACGGGATAGTTTTAGGGGGAAAATTTAAAAAACTTGAAGCTTTATAAATTAAAGGACCCATTCCAACCGGTTCAAAAAGGCTTTATTTCTAAGTCTAATTTAAATGATCATGTCAAAATAGATTTTTTATTTTTTGTGTAAATCTATTCATATCTCTTGTATTTTATATTAGAATTTTCACACGCTCTCCTATTTTTAATGAAACTAGCTTGCATTGGGCGCTAAATAAGATAAGGGAGGTGCAGAGCTTTATCCTATTAGCAATAATTTTGATGATTTTTATAGGAGGTATATTGCAAAGGCCAATTTGGCGAAATTTGAATTATTCGCGTTGGAAATTTTAGGTATTAGACAAACAAAGGTATCATTGAATCCATTAGGAAGGGTTTGGGATTTCAAAAAACTTTGCTGACCAGTAGCTAGTAATGGATGGGGTCAATTGTATGCCAATATTTTTGGCTAAAAAAAGATGAAATGCCATCCGAACCCGAAGCCTTAAAAGGTTTGAAAGAGAATAGTTTAATTAAGCATCTTAATTAGTACAAATTAATATTAATTTGTAAATTCTAGCTTTCTCTCCATTTTTCATTGTCTCAATTTCCCTAAGCTTGTTTGGATGGTCGTTACTTATTTGTATTGTATATGTATTGTTACCTCAAATACAATGTTTAATTTTGATTGTTTACTTAAATGTTAATTATATCGATCCTTTAAATCTGCCACTACGCAATGGGACAGAAAAGTGGCACACTTATGCAACGAGCGATTTGGTGTGATCGCGTCATTACTTGTCTTTTTTCTCTTTATCCCGCCCTTTATCATTATTAAATAATTTTATTTTATAACCTTTACTTGGCCTTTTTATATAATAATCTTATCCCGTATCATAATTTTTCTGTATAATATTGCAAGTTTGTTCTTCATTATTGCTGGTGCTTGATGTCATGAAATAACGGCAAACGATACAATCTATTCAAATATTGGATTCATCAAACGATACCATTATGACGATTATATAACAACCCATCCAAAACAAACGCGTAAGTTGTATTGTACTAATTAGCTAGGAGACACATGTCCCATTTTAAATTTAATATTAAGAGATAATTAATTAAGCTAGGTTTTAATTATGGTTAGGATAATGCATAATTTTAATAATTTACTCCAAAAGACCCGGTAATCCACCATTCTTTGCTACCAAATTTTTTTTTATTGCTATGACAACTTGCATTTGTCCAGACATTCATAATATGTTTACTTACGTATCGATTATACATTGCACGATGAACGAAAATTAAACAAAATTTTAAAACTAAAAAAGAGGATTATTTTGGTCAAACTAAAACAGAATTTTTGAAGCGGGAGGATCCAAACTTATGTACTTTCTCTTTAAAGGATGAAATTCCTTTTTAAGCCATCCAAATGAGGTTCAGAACAACTATCTTACCAAAAGTGAAATATTCCACCTGCTTGCCAGAGGTTAGAGCCAAAATGTTGACGGTTATGAGTTTTCATTTTATCATTAACCTAGCTCATTTAGTTACTTAAGAACCTGTTTGGATTGACCTAAAAAGTAAGCTTTTCAGCAGAAATAACTTTTTAGACAAAAAAACAATAAGTGACAACTTTATTGTTTTTAGGCTTGCTTTAAAATAGTTAAACTTATTTTAAAAACAACCTTTTGACTTTTCCTAACACTGAATGAAATTTAAAAAGAACTAAAAGCGAATTTGACCAACTTAAAAATTCCAATCGAAACACCCTCTTAATTCGCAATTAAATTATTGTACATATTTAATAAATTTTTAATATAAATACAAAATTTTTAAGCCAAAAATTAACCGACTCGTTCAATACCGTAACTACTACACTACCCTCTGCCCCTGCTATGCGGCTTAAATATTTAAACGGATTGACAGGGAATGGTGCGTAAAAGATTTCTTGCATTCTTAAACTATTTGGAAGGGCTTACTATGATGACCCAAAGGGTCATTTTTATTTTTAGAACCCAAACCGGATTCGAGGCCTCAAAACACCATTTTCTTTCTCCTCGATTTGTGTGCACAGTCCGGCGCATTTTCGGGAAAGCCTTTATAGTAAAAAATTTAAGAAAAATATTGACTTTAGCCTTATAAAATTGATTTAAAGTTGACTTTGGTCAACATTTTTGGTAAACAGACCCGGACCCGTAATTTGATGGTCCCGTAGGATCCTTAGTAAAAATAGGGACCTGGGCGTTTAAGCCGAAAATCAAATTCTGAAGGTCCCTAGCTCGAGTAAATAAATTTTGAAGAAAATTTGTTTGCTGGAAAATGATAAGGATTTTTTGTAGTGTGTGATCTCGTTTGGTATCCGCGGGCCCCGTTATTTTAGTTTCCGCAGCCCGGTACAGGTTTGAATGTAATGTTAATTCGTGTCGGTAAAAATTTGGTGAAAAACGGAGGTGATTTACTGCCAATTCGGACCTGTGCGTTGAAATTGTTCAGAAATTTTAACTATCTTGAAATTTTCATGAGTTTTAGTAGTTGAATTCATAGTGCTAGATGTTATTTTGGCGACTGATCTCACGAGCAAGTCCGTATGATGGTTTTAGACGTGTGATACATGTTTGGTTTTGAGCCCCGAGGGCTCGGCGTGAGTTTTGGATAGGCCTACAGAGTGTTTTGGGACTAGGAAAAATTCTGCTGCTGCATCTGGTATTAATGCAGGCCTCAGAACTCGCAATGCGAGATCAGGCTTCGCAATTTGCGAGCTTCACAGGCTTGGCCAGTTGCGAGCCTTTCATAGCAATTGCGATCCAAAAGACCGCGGCCAGCATAGTTCGGCCAAATACGAACAAACCTTCGCAAATGCGAAGGCAGTCTGGGAGGCGGAACTAATCGCAAATGCGATTAATTTGATCGCAATTGTTGAGGGTCTCTAATCGCAAATGCCGACATTTCCTCACATTTGCGAAGGAGGCAGGTATTGTGAAGGCCTCGCAATTTGCGATAGCCCTTTTGCAATTGCCGAGCTTCACATATGCGAAGCTCTAGTCGCAAATGCGACAATCTGCAGCTGAGTAAAAAGTGTCTTGGAACGCCGGATTTTTCATTCATTCTTCAAATTTCAAAACCTTAAACTTCCAAAGGGCGATTTTCCTAGAGTAAGTTCTTCCCCAAATCTTTAGATTAAATAAATCTTAACTCATTTTCTTCAATCTATTGCATCTTTTACATGATTTCATCTCAAAATCTAGGCGGTTTTCATGGAAAATTGGGTGTTGTGTGTACAATTTTTAAAATTTCGAAAATCAAGGAGTTGCGACCTCAAATTGAGGCCGAATTATTCCAAAACCAAATTGCATATTTGTAAACCATGGTGAATGGGTAGTCGTGTTTTGGATTCGAACATTGGAGTTTGTTGACCAAGCCAGGCCAGCGTCGGTTTTTGACTTTTTGGGGAAAGCATTTGGAAATCTATATTCATGCATTAGAATTAGTTTATTTAGTGTTAATTGATTGTTAATTATTCATAGATTCGAGCGGTTTGGAAGTTGGAAATTAAAGGAAAAACGATAATTTGAGGCTTTGATTTTTGGCCGTGGAATTCGCGAGCTAAGGTGTTTGGTCACCTTAGCTTGAGGGAATAGGTGATTGTTGTTCTTATTTGCTACGTGTTTAGTGTTGTAGTACGACGTATAGGTGTTGTGACAAGTATCTATACGTTGATGTTAAGGCATGCTAGTGAGTCTTAAACTTGACCCGTTGTGTTTCTTTATTATGTACATATTCATACTTAAACTGATGATCTCTATGTTGAACAAGTCTTATGATTACTTTCTGGTAATTGGGATAATTGTTGAGTAGTGACTCGAGTCAGACTTAACATTGTGGAAATTAACTGTTAACGAGACTGTTATAGCTATTCCCTGTTGGGATGTAATTGTTCCTATTGTATTGGGTGTTGGGAAGAAGTGTAAAGCACGAAGGGTGATGCCGTGCATGATAAGTGAGTGTTAATTGGCCATGAAGAGTGATGTCGTGCCAATGATTATAAGAGTTAATGCCGAAGGGTAATTTGCAGTGCCGTTTCTGTTGTTTCTTATGATGAGGATGTGAGTAAACGCACGAAGGGTGATGCCGTGCACGTGTTACTATTTCATTATTCCTGTTGATTTCGCAATATGGTATTTATTGTTGCTTCTCTGTTGAATTTACTGTTAGATTTGATACTCCCCGCCAGCATGTTTCCCCTTGCCATATTGTAATCTGATATTTTTCTGTTTATTATTGTTCTGCTCGTATATGATTTAAAACTGCACAGTTTATATGTTTGTCGTGTCCTAGCCTCGTCACTACTTCGCCGAGTTAGGCTCGACACTTACTAGTACATGGGGTGTTATACTGATACTGCACTCTTATACTTTTGTGCAGATTTGGATGCCGACCTTGTGAGTAGATGTTGAGATTTCTTCCTTCGTTCCGAGGGAGACCCAAGGTAGATCTTGCCAGCGTACGGCCATAGCCTGGAAGTCCCCCTTTCCGCCATTTTCGTTTTTTCTTTCCAGTCTCCTCTATCTATTTAGAGAACAGATGCCACTTCTTACAAAACTTATATTTGTAGAAAATTCTTGAGGACGATTCGTGGATTGTGACACTAGATCACTTAGGGTAGTTATGTACTAGAGTTGTTGAACTGTTATACACTTCCGCATTTCATATAACTTTTTGGGTTTTGGCTATTTATCTGTTTTTCTTTTTGATTAATTAAAATTGTGGTAAAGCATTTAACCTTTTAGCTTGCCCTAGATTTCACGAGTAGGCGCTATCACGATTCCCAAAGGTGGGAAAATCCGGTCGTGACAAGTTTGGTATCCAAAAGCAACTAGGTTTGCCTAGGTCTCACATTCGACTAACAAAGCTAGGTAGACTCTGAGGGATCGGTACAGTGACGTCTATGCTTATCCCCCAGAGGCTATAGAGTTTAGCGAATTACTTCACATGCTATTCTTCTATTCATGCGATTTTGACTTTTCAATGCTAATTGAGCTTTACTCTGCTCTTTCGCAGCATGAGAGAGAACTATTACCGCTTCATTCGCTGATCAGCGAGCCTAACCCCATGGAAGCTCCCACGAGGGGTAGAGGACGAGGCCAGGCCGTGCTAGAGCATCGAAGCAGGGGCAAGACTCAGACTAGGGGCTTGCAGTAGCAGCCCGCAGGACGGAGCCTCAGTTAGAGGTTAAGGATGAGGTTTCTAGCCCAGACCGTTTCCAGTAGGGCCAGCCCAGTTATCCAGAGGGGTTCATCGCTTACCCCGGACTTCAGGATTTGCTCTGGACCGTCTAGTGGGCCTTATGGAGGTGTCACCCAGGCAGGCATACTTCCTGTAGCACCGGCCGTCTCTCAGGGGGCTGGGGACGAAGCACAAAAGATCCTGCTACTCGCACTCCGAAGCAGATGGCTCCTCAGTTCGAGACTCCAACAGCTCAAGCCAGGGGAGTAGCTCAGCCAGTTTGTTGCCAGCTTCAGGGCCGTTTGTCACGCCCAAAAATCCGAAGGAGGCGCGACCGGCGCTCAACCGCGTAAACCCGACCGCAGCAAGCCTGATAGGGTGCATACATAACTACCCACATTTCGTCTTTGAATAAAGAGGAAAAACACATCATTAACCAAATTCTATAAACAAGTCTTTAACAATTCATTCATTTCCATTAGCAACTTGTCATAATTTGAAATTATACAAGTTTTATGCATCATTCCAACATCAATATTCTATTTTAATATTCCAATACCCGATACTACCACAACCTGTCAACCCGGAAGCCTCTAAATACAACTGAAAGAATAGTATGAATGCCGACAACAAGGCTCTGTCTATACCTCAAATACAAAGTACATGATTAATAGCTGAAACAGGACCCCGAAATGAAGTGGCGGCCTCACCAAGTTCAACTGAAAGGATTGATGCGGCACTAGCTGCGACCACACTGCTACTATAGAAACACCTACATCTATTAAAAGACGTAGCCGCCCCTGGCAAAAAGGGACGTTAGTGCCATCGTATAGCACTAATAATGTATGAACAAACTTTACTCTAAGTAGAATTAAACAATAACAAATAGAAAACAGTCATGGAAACCAAAAAATGCATGCAAAAAAATCAGAGAACACAAGTGAGAGTTTCCATAGTTTCTTATTTCTCTTTTCAATCCTTTTGATTTTACAAGTCTCTTAGTGTCAAGTGCCACAATTCTTAAGCCACCCAATGTCTTTTTTACACGGAGTCCGGTTCTCGGCCCGACCGGCCTAAGCACATCCCAAGTTGAGGACATATCCAAGTCCACAATGAATGATCAGAAATATAACTAAATGCCACCATGTGTTAACAGCATGGCGTTCCGATTTCTCGGACCCAATTCGCTAAAGCCGCTCTCCACCTTAGGACATAAACCTCTTTCAGTTTATTCATTAGTTCATATTTTCTTTCCACTTTCCCATTTACATGGGCACACACACCTCTTTATTAGCTTATTTTCTTGGCCACTTGGATACAATTGTTACAATTCAAATATTCAAGTCTTCCCCTATATTATTCGTTCATATCCTTTCATATTGATTAAGTATCAACATATGATGAATTGTGCACATAATAGGATGAGAATAAACAATCATGATCACAACTTTCAAGCCAAACATGGTGAAATTGTAAACAACTAAGATAATAGGGAACATAATCTTTCACCTTCAGCACATTAGAACAAACAATTCAATATGATCAAGCAAGGAACTCATATCAAATGCACGAGACTACTAACAGAGATAATTCTACAAAAGATTAAAGTTAGCCATACATACCTTGTTTAAGCTTTCCTTAAGTTACTTACGACGTTCCGGAAATTCTAGCCAATCCCAATCTTCTTTGATACATACAAAATTGAACAAATTTAGGAGCGTATTCATATGTTCCAGCTCATTTGAGGCATTTTTAGCAAATACTAGTTCGTGCATCTTGATTTCAAAATCTTCTTTTACAAGATTTCCTTCATTCCCCCAACCCAATCTTTACTTATTTATGTTTCAAACAACTTCCCACAAATCTAATTTGGTAAATGCATGTATACATAATACTATTACACCCAAGTAATCATACCATAATAACCCACTCTTAGTACCCCAAACTCGACATTAAAGTCTAATGTATAGAAACTTTACCTCTTAGATGACAGAACTGTGATTGGGGTATCTTGATTTCTTAAAGACATGAGCAAGAGATGGGTGATTATGAAGGCTAGTTCCCTCCTTTCTCTATCTATATGCTCTAAATCTCTCTCTAAAATCAGTAGAAAATTACCCCAAAAAGGACCCAAAGCCCTATATATTAAAATATGGGGTCGGGTTATAAGAAATAGGAAAAATAACTCTTCCGAAATCGGGTCTGCGGATCGCAGAATGGACCGCAAAACAAGAATGTGGCCTCATAATGAACCACAAAATAGGTGCCCCAAAATGGGCAACATTGGCCCAATTTGCGACAATTTGCGATCGCAAAAGTCACAAAAATGCACAGATTTGCGATCGCAGATTCCACACAGCGATCGCATTTTCCAGCCTTTTGGTAATTTGATCATAAACTTTGATGTTAGGAATGCTCCCAACATGACGGAACGGTTTGAAACTTTTGGAAACTAGACTCATAACAAACTTTCATTGATATTTTATTCATCACCATAAAACCCTTATAAAATATTTAGCTATGCTCGTTGAAAGTGTGGACTAATGCAAGTACCTTTGGAATCTTAGCCTATTATAAAAATTTTCCATTTTGGCTTACACTTAGGCCTCCCTTGGAACCCCACCTTACTAAGATATATGACTTCATACACTTGTTTATCAATGATGTACCACCAAGCTCAATAGCACATAAAATATTATAATTAGACTTACGTTGGCACACACGGAATCCTAGATTACTTAGCCGAAATTTTCCGGGGCCTTTACTTTTTCTCCCCCTTAGGATCATTCGTCCTCGATGGAGCGAAGTAGAGGTCGCGACTTAAACGCTTAATATAATAAATCTCTTTTCTTCACCTTACCTCAAGTCCTAAATTTTGACTAACTCCTAAATTTTTCGAAAATTTCGGCAGAGTTCTCCTTTTGTAACTAAGGCGCTATCCACTGCCAGAGAAACCACCAAAAAACCATCCTAAAAAAACATCCACAACTCGACTAAGCACCACAATGTATATATCAATAACATTAACCTCAGCATTACAAGCACTGATTATCATAACGACACACTGAACATAAACTGCAACATTTTTAGGTCATAACACTTATAAGCATATCTTGGTCAAGACAAAGCTTATTGATATTACAATTCAAGCGAAATATTTTCCTTCACGACACTTTCGGTCCTCAAGGTGGCCTTCCTCGACTCATAAAACTTGTGCCATAACATTCACGGAAGCAAATCCCAACCCCTAAACCATATCCAACAAGGGATGACAGCTAGACACCTCGCATAAGCT